>NC_134037.1:22638624-22938624 GCF_965140245.1 Athene noctua | reverse complement strand
TACCAAGTATGACCTATGAATGTAGCCACTGAAAATGCAGTCTGAAATTTAATTTTGGAAAATTCATATGTTTGACCTTAAAATGTGGTCCTTCTGAGACCTTTGCACATGAAAAGAAAAAGCTTACAGAAAGCAATTAAGAAAGTCTCAAGAATTTACTGTCCATTTACAGAATCATAGAATCATTTAGGTTGGAAAAGACCTTTAAGATCATCAAGTTTAACCATTAACCTAACACTGCCAAGTCCATCACTAAACCACGTTCCTCAGTGCCACATCTACTGGTCTTGTAAATAACTCCAGGGATGGTGACTCAACCACTTCCCTGGGCAGCTTGTTCGGGTGCTTGAAAACCCTTCTGGTGAAGAAATTTTTCTTAATATACAACCTAAACCTCCCCTGGTATAATTTGAGGCCATTTCCTCTTGTCCTATCATGTTATTTGAGAGGAGAGACCAACACTCACTTCACTACAATCTCCTTTCATATAGCAGTAGAGAGCAATAAGATCTCCCCTGAGCCTCCTTTTCTCCAGACTAAACAATCTCAGTTCCATCAGCTGCTCTTTATAAGACTTGGTCTTTAGACCCTAGATTTGAACAGCCATGTATGGGTGATCTATGTATTCTTGGAACAAATATAATCTCAGATATGTAATCTGAGTTGCTTCCCAGCATCAGTGATATAAAGACTCAGCTGACTGAAAGGTTAGTATCAGGTGCAGAGATTGTGGGCTGTGGGTTACAACTGTTTATATCAGGTGTGGTTCAGGCTATTTGAAGCAGCAGATCCTGAAAATGCTAAGAAAACCAGCATCAATTACGGTGATAACATTTTAAATCTCTTTGCATTTTCTCCATCTTTTTTTTTTGGGGGGGGGTGGGGTGGGGTGTTTATGTTTTATTTATAGTTTGTTTTTATAATTCTCTGTGAGTTTCTATGTGCAACTGTAATATAGACTTTACAAAATGTTTTTATAAACCAACTGCAATAGTTTTACGTTTGTATTTTTCCCCATACTCCACATTTTGAAAGTGTTGCTCTTTAAGCAAAGCACTGTAGCTTGTTTAGTATCTCCTGTACCTTTTATACTGAAACAAGTTCTGTTCATTTTATGAGCTAAATATCTCTTTGCAAAGGGAACCGTATTTTTTTATTTGTTTCTTTGTGTGAGTCCCAGCCATGCCAGTTAGTAACTGGATCTGTACCAATTTGTTCACATTCATCTATCAAACCCAGGCAAATAACACAATCAAAACTCATGAGTTTTCATCCATTCACATGAGGAACCTCATTTGCTAGAAGCACCCTGCCAGATTCTCATGGGACTGCCTGGAACAGAATTATCATGTGCTCCAACACAGATTCAGAGGAAGAGCCTACAGTGTGTTCCTCCCATATGCATCAGTGAGTTTTTCAAAGTTTCTTACTGCTATAGTATCAATTTACATAAATGTCACTCTGTTAGTCTACAAATTTTTCGTTCTTATTATTTCACTTTTTTAAGTAGAAAAAAAACAAAATAAAAAAACCCCTGACATTGGTCTCTGAAACTAACATTTAAAACTAGATGTTATTCAAAGTATAAATATTTAGATCATTATGAAAAGAGTTCCGAAAGCCAAATATACATCCTCTTCCCTCTACCTTCTCCCACTCAACAGTAATCCAGAATATGTGGAAGTAATGAACCAAATACATAAAATCATAGAATCATAGAATAACTCCAGTTGGAAAGGATTCATAAGGATCATTGAGTCCAACTCCCTGATCCTCACAGGACTACCTAATAATAAACCATATGGCTGAGAGCATCATCTCTTGAACTCTGTCAGGCTTGGTGTTATGACCACTCCCCTGCAGAGCCTGTTCCAGCAACCAACCACTTCCTCTGTGAAAAACTTTTTCCTAATGTCCAGTGTGAACTTCCCCTGATGCAGCTTCATCCCATCTCAACATGTCCTATTGCTGGTCACCAGAAAGAGGAGATCAGCACCTCCCCCTCCTCTGCTCCCCTTGAAGAAGTTGTAGACTGTGATGAGGTCACCTCTCAGCCTTCTCCAGATGAACAGATCAGTTGACCTCAGCCAGTCCTTCTTGCCCTCGAGGCCTCTCACCATCTTGGTCACCCTCCTAGAGTGCACACGCTCTAATGTTGATGTCCTTTTTATATTGAGGTACCCAAAACTGCATGCAGTACTAAAGATGGGGCTGCACCAGTGCAGTGTAGAGTGGGACAACCACTCCCTCAACTGTCTAGCTAGGCTGAGCTTGATGCACCCCAGGACATGGTCTGCCCTTTTGACTTATAGGGCACACTGTTGACTCATATTCAACTTGCCATCAACACAGATCTCTTTCTTCAGGGCTGCTCTCCAGCCCCTCATCCCCCAATTTGTATGTATATCCAGGTTCACTCTGTCCAAGGTGGAAAATCCGTCACTTACTCCTGTTAAATTTCATACAGTTGGTGATTGCACAGTTCTCTATCCTATCCAGATCTCTCTATAAGAACTCTCTACCTTCAAGGTTGTTCACAGCTCCTCCTAACTTAGTACCTCCAGCAACCTTAATGTACATTTGGTTCCTGCATCCAGATAATTTATAAAAACATTAAAGAGCACTGGCCCTAAAATTGAGCCCTGGGGAATCCCCACTGGGAACTGGCCACCAGCCCCATTTGTTATAGCTCTTTGAGCCTGACCTGTCAGCCAATAATTCACCTAATGTATTATTACTTGACTAGCTGTATGCTGGACATTTTGTTCAGAAGGTATTGTGAGAGACAATACCAACAGCTTTACTAAAATCAAAAGCCCCTACATCTACTGGCTTCCTTTGGTCAGCTAGATGAATGACAGTGTCATAAAAGGAAATTAAGTTAGTTAAAAACAATTTGCCCTCATGAACCCTGGCTATGACCAACGACTGCAATGTCTCTCCAGTGTTCTTCAATAACTCCTAGAATAACCTTCTCCATAATTTTTCCAGGAAATGAAGTGAGACTGACAGGCCTGTAATGACCAGGTTGTTCCTTCTTAACTTTCTTGAAAATTAGAACATTTGCCAGCTTCCAGTCAACTAGGACCTCTCAAGATTCTCAAGAGCACTGAATAAGACCAGTCAGAAACACTCTGAAGACCAGTCAGAAAGTTATGATATCACAGAATAACTGAAACATGGTGGGACAACTCACATGACTGGAGGATCATGATGGTTGGCTATAGGCTATTTAATAAAGACAGGTAAGGAAGAAGAGGTAGAAGAGTCACAGTCTATGTTAAGGAAGACCTTGAATGTATAAAAGTCAACTACAGAGATTGTGGAAGCCCTATTGAATGCCTCTGAATCAAGATCAGAGGGATTGTCTCTAAGGGGGATCTTACAGTAGGCATCTGCTACCAACCTCCAAAACAAGATGATAAGGCCATATTTGAGTCATTTAAGCAAGCTCCAGGTCAACAGATCCTGGTTCTTAGGGGTGACTTCAACTACCCAGACATTTGTTGGAAGAACAATAGAGCAGCTCACATGTCATCCATCAAGTTCCTGGAATGTGGAGAGAACTGCTTCCTCTTATAAATGTTAGATGTGCCAACCAGGAATGAGGCACTGCTGGACTTGCTACTCACAAATCAAGAAAACCTACTTTGTAATATCTCAGTTAGTGATTTTTTTTGGCTGCAGTGATCACAGTATTGTGGAGTTTGGGGTCCTGCTGAGCATGTCGAATGTTAGTACTAAGACAAAATGTTTAGATTTTAGAAGAGCAAACTTCATTCAGCTTGCTCAGAGCTCAGGTGGGAAAGATTCCATGAGAAGCTTCCATGGAGGATAAAGGAACTATTAACAAGTGTTCAGGATTTTTTAAGAATACTCTTCTGGAAACACAAAACCAATTCATTCCCTTTAAGGGTAAGGGAGTAGGTGAAGCAACAGATTCCTTGGCTCAACTGTGAGCTTCTGAGTCTGCTCAAAATCAAAAGAGAAACATACCAGAGATGGAAAAGCAGACCCATTGAGAACTACAAGGACATTTCCAGGGTGTACAGAGATGTGGTTAGAAAAACAAAAGCTCAGTTCGAATTGAAATTGGCCAGAAATGTCAAAAGCTACAAGAAAGGGTTCTTGTATGTAAACAACAAGCAGAAAAAGAAGAAAAATATTGGCCTGTTGTTAAACAGGAGAGGTAAATTAGTCAGTAACAGTGCTGAAAATGCAGAGGTTTCCAACATTTTCTTCATCTCTGTCTAGGCCTTAGGCCTTGGAAGCAAAAATCCAGGTTGATGCGAACACTGACCCACCATCAGTGAAAAAAGAGTCAGTATGCAAACTATTACAGGATCTTGACCCCTACAAATCAATGGGCCCTGATATTATCCAACCGAGATTGTTAAGAGAGCTGGCTGATGCCATTGAGAAGCTGCTCTCCATAATCTTTGAGAAGTCATGGAGTTTGGGGGATGTCCCAGAAGACTGGAAGAAGGCTAACCTCACCCCCATCTACAAGAAGGGCTCAAAGGAAGAGCCAGGAAATTATAGGCCCATTAGTCTTCTGTCCTTGGGAAAGTTATGGAACAAATCCTCATGGGGGCTGTCACAAGTCAAAGGAAGCACGTGGTTGGGAAGATTCAACATGGATTCACCAAGAGCTTGACAAATCTGACCTCCTTCTATGACAAAGTAACCAGCTGAGTTGATGTGGGGTGAGCAGTAGGCGTTGTCTACCTGGATTTCTCCAAGGCTTTTGACATGATTCCCTGAGAGTTTTCTCCTCTAAGAGAAACTGATGCATTACGGTCTAGACAACTGGTCTGTATGGTGGGTGGGGATCTGGTTGACAGTCTGTACCCAGAGTGTGGTAGTAAATAGCTCCTTTTTAAACTGGCAACCTGTCACAAATGGGGTCCCCCAGGGATCAAAATTGGGCTCAACATTGTTTAGTATCTTCATAAGTGATCTTGACAATGGGATCAGGTGTACCCTGATGAAGTTTGTTGATAATACCAAACTGAGTGGGGAAGTGGACACTTTGGAAGGGAGAGCCACTCTGCAGGAAGACCTGGATAGGCTGGAAGATTAGGCTAACAAGAACCTTATGAGATTGAACAAGGACAAGTCACATGGAAAAGATGAGGGATAATATGTACAAATTACTCCTGGGGATATTCCAATTGGACACAAAATGATTTTCCCATTTTTTCCCAGTGAAAGCAATCAGCCGTTGGAATAATCTCCCTGGGAAAGTGGTGGATTCCCCAACATTGGACACTTACAAGATTCAGCTGGACAGGGTGCTGGGCCATCTTGTCTAGATCATGCTTTTGCCAAGAAAGTTGGACCAGATGATCCTCGAGGTCTCTTCCAGCCTGGTATTCTATGATTTTATGTTTATATGCAAAATAATGGAGAGAAGACCCATGATAACATCAGCCAGCATTTTCCATAGCCTGGAATGAATCCCATCAGGCCCCATAGACTTATGTTCATCCAGCTGGAGCAGCAAGTCTCAAATAAATTTAGGGTCACCTGGGAGTTTATAATTCTCCCTAGTCATGGTCTTCCAACACAGGGCTCTGGGGGTCCCAGGGGCCATATCAATGTTAAAGACAGAACATCAAATCTTATAATGGGGAAAATCACTTCATGTAGTGTTATACATTTGTGGAACTCAGTCTTGTACTGTTGGACTTACTGAGCATTTTAGCTTACACATGTAGGTATGTAAGCACATATGTGAGGCATATGTATACATTAGTCACATATATATGACCTAAATAGAAACACATGCAGATATGGAATCATAGAATGGTTTGAGTTGGAAGTGACCATAGAGATCATCTAGTTCCAACTCCCCCTGCCTCCTGTATATGTAGATACATGTTCAAGTATATGTACATACGTGACAGAAACTCAAGGATTTCTCTTTGGCTTTAAAACTTGGCCTTGCACTTTGCTGAGATTTAGCCCAATAAAATTATCTATAGCCTTAGAAAATTATCTGTAGTCTTAGGGTTAGAGTTGGGGGCTGAAAAGTGCCTGCCAAAGAAAAAGATAGGCTACAACAAAATCAACCTGTGATAAATTTTTCATGTTGGATAGTCCTGCCTGGGACCATATCTTTTGTTTTCAGCCCATACAAAGATTTATGTTTAGGCTTACATTTACAGTAGGAATTTGAAATAGGAAAGGGTCAAAACCCAGCATTAATATTTGGAGTGGAGCTGCAAAGAATCTGACAAAGGAGGGTAGGTTGCGCAAAATACTTTCTCTGATAACTGTTTAACCTGGGCCAGGGCTGTGGGTCCTTGGCTGAGGGTCAGAATATGCCTAGGATTAGGGTTAAGGTCAGGATGAGGAAAGACACAAATACTTGAGATGAATCTGGAGTGGGGCTGTAGAGAGTCAGTTAAATGAAGGCTTAGTTTGTAAAAATAATTAATCTTGTGAACATTTTCAGTTGGATCCTTGGCAAGGTCTCAGCCCAGGTTTAAGGTTTAAAATCGGTCATATACATAAAGGTCCTTGGCAATGCCTAGGACCATGCCTGGAGTGTTTATATTTAGTGTCCGGGGATAGAAAAAGGCCAGACCTCTGTTTGCCTTCAGAGTGGCCACCAAAGGAAGGCTTAGGCCACTGAAAGAGCTCTTCACTGAGTGCTCCTTTGTCTTGAACAAGGGTCACATCTCTGACAAAGAATCAGCGTGCTCCTAGGGGAGGAATTCACAACAACTTAGTCATCATGAGAAGTATCATTCCTTTAAGGCACAATCTTACTTTTTTATTCCAATACGTCTATGAGTTGATGCAAAAATATTTAGTCTGAAGAATTTAAGTAAGATTTTTAGTTTATCATAGATTTTAACATAATTTTAATATAAAAAGTTTTTTGAAATAGTGTTTTTAAACTCACCAAAACATACGTTACTTTTATGATCTGGGCGACTAGGAGGACTGCTTTTTCTTTTTCTGTGTCTCTTGTTCTCAGTCTGAGGGTAGCATCTTGGAATTAAGGTGTAGACTATTTATAAACTGCTTTGTTCCAATACTACTTTCTTGACTGAGGAACATAAATGGTTCACTTTCAACAAACCAATTAATTATACCTAGGGTTTATAAAGATTTGTCTCCTTAATGATCTGTCTGTGAAAAGTGTCTTTTAATGTTCACAAAAACAGAAACTTTATGCCTTTCCTGGTGTATTGAGTGTTAAAAATCCTACTGACAGACCAAGACCCTGGAATTAAATTGTCCTTTTTTCAGAAAAGGAGATTCCAGAAGTGGGTTGAAAATTACATGAGTCTGGAAGAAAAAATAGAAAGGAATGAGTATATTAATCAGCAAAATCCCAAACAACTCCACTTAATTTGTGTTTTTGAAAGAGGAAAAACAGAAACTAAAGATTTTCTTCCTCTACACTTTATTCTGAGCATATTTCAGTGCAGAAGGAAACTTTGCTGCAAACCAATAAACAAGTCTGACTTTTCTAAATGTAGAGTGACTGGCATTCTGAAAGCTGTATATACAGACTATTCACCTGTTACAATAAGTCAAGCTATCACTTTTATTATCCATAAAAACCTAATAGTATTTCTGGTGGAGAATATAGATTTTTTCTTTGCTACAGTTAAAAATATATGCAATAACATTTGAGGTGTAGGACCATGAAAATATTAACTGTCTACTACATAGCAAGAAGGACAAAATGAAGAACTGAATTTCCACAAGAGTCACTCTGATTATTGTTCTCTTGCCCATGTTATGTCATAACTTTATCTATTTCTTCTTTCTTCTCTGAAAGGTTAAAATGGATAAATATTTGTGCTTTGCCATTTCTTTTCTAGTACCATTTAGGAGTATGACTTTGTTTTCTATGCTTCTTTATGGATTGAGTTTCTGAACTGGCCTTCCATGCTGGATTGTGTCTCACAGGATGCCAAATATTACTCAGTAAATAGGTATGACAAAAATAGTTATCACAAAGTGACACTGAACTGCACCACACAAGGTGGTGGTGAAGGTTAGTACAGATAGGATTCTCACTCTTGGTCATTTAAATTATTTGTGGTATTTGAGTAATCAGGTATTTAAGTAAGAAAATTAGAATGTTACCATCTTTCTGTGTAGTGATAAGAAAAGCAATCTTAATATGTCTTGGGTCAGGAATTATAGCAGCAGAGTCCTTTGCAGCCACCCATCCCAACTTCTTAACAAGTAATCTATCTATTTGTGCTGATTTTGGCTGTGAAATAGTTAATTTTTTTCATAGGAGATAGTATGGGGCTATGTTTTGGATTTGTGTTGATAACACAGGGATGTTTTTTGTTATTGCTGAGCAGTGCTTTCACAGCACTGAGGTCTTTTCCACTTCTCACACCACCCCACCAGCGAGGGAGTGGGCTGGGGATTCACAAGAAGCTGGGAGGGGAAACAGGTGGTACAGCTGACCCCAACTGACCAAAGGGATGTTCCATACCGTATGGTGTCCTGCTCAGCATATAAAGCTGACAGAAGAAGGAAGGCAGGAATGTTCAGAGTTATGACATTTGTCCTCCCAACTCACCATCATGCATGACACATCCCTGCTTTCCTGGAGATGGCTGAACACCTGCCTGCTCATGGGAAGTGGTGAATGAGTTCCTTGTTTTGCTTTGCTTGCATGTGTGGCTTTTGCTTTAAATATTAAACTGTCTTTATCTCAACCTATGAGTTTTCTCACTTTTATTCTTCCGACTCCCTCCCCCATCCCACCGCCGGGGAGTGAGCAAGCAGCTGTGTGGGGCTTAGTTGCTGTCTAGGGTTAAACCACCACACTGCCCTAAAGCACTGTGGGAACAGCAATATTACAGCCGCTACAATGGAGAGAGTTTCAACCAAAGACAGATGTCTTTGGTCTAAAGGAATCTTCTTGTATTCTCTTTAATTAACTGCTACACAGGCTGACATAAGGAGTAAGCCTGCTAAACAAGAATGTTTGAGTAAATGAGCAATGAAGAGTAGGATAGAAAGGACTGCCTAAATACTAGATTGGAATATTTATTTGCCCCTTTGAAATGGCTAATGTCATGACTATAAATGTACAAGTCACTGCTGCTTCTAAGCTGAAATAGTGTTGAATTATTAATTGTTTTCTTCTTGGAATTTATTCTGAATTTTTCTCCTAATTCTTCTTAAACAGTAAAATACTCTTTTTCTCCAAGAGTAGAACAATAACCTTGTAAATTATATGATTCTTAGGGGAATTCAGATAAAATCACTTGTTTTTCCATGTTAACGAGTAAGTTTCTGCGTTATTTATGATTTCAGAAAAACCCTTCTGTAATCAAAACCAAGCTCTTATGCCATCAACAACTCATGGCAGAAACTTATTTTTAAATATCCTGCATCTGCAAAAAAGGAAAAAGGCTCTTGGAGATTCAGTCAATTTTCATAGAGATGCCCAAACAGATTTCACTGGTTGATTAAAACTTTGGAGGCAGTTTTGTCATCCATCATTCACACATAAACTAAATCTCTCTTAGAAACTCTGCTGAAATACTGTATATCAACACTACAACTAGAGAATAAATAATAGAGAAGAAAATTCAATGTAATCAGGGAGCAATTCAGAGAGTTTTACTCAGAATATCCTGCACATCTCAAAAAAGGTAGGAAACTCAATTGGCCGCTCCCTGAAGCCAGTGATCAAATTCCCTTTAATTTCATTGGCTGTCAGAGAGAGCTGAAGGGTGAACACCACAGCTTTGATTTTTGATGACATAGTGAACAAATCAGTTTTAAAAAAATACGTTTGTAAAAGCTCCTGTGATTCTCTTCCTAGTAGCTACTGGTATGTATTTTCTGATGATAAATAGTAGTTAATGATTTAACAGCTTAATATACTTTAAGTAAAAAGGTCCATACTTCACAAGCAGATTTTTTTAACAAACTCATTGATATTTATAGCTGTAATACCAACAAACATTTAAAGTAATTGTCATGCAGTCGTAGATAGTTCATGGTATTTGAAATGTGTGTTTACAGAAAGTGACAGATCATTAATCCAAGCCTCTCTCTAGGCATGACCTCAGTTTCATACACAATGACAGTAATTTCTCAAGACTTCTGACTTCTCATCAGGATGTTCCTTCTGCTTGTACACTTGATTGCGTCTAATAAACTACATGATAACAACTTGCCCTTGCTAACTTTATTCACCAGTATATAGTAACACAAGCTGAAAAAGACAATGTCTTTTGAAGTAAACTCTACAAATATGTTGATAAAAAGGAACATTTTTGTGAATTTCATTGTTTAAGAGTAATAGAATCTACAGCTGGTCTTTAAGTGTCCTTTGAATGTTCCATTACTCAGCAACTTGCACTGGACCTGCTGAGGATTTCCAATATTCAAGAAAGAGCCAGGATACTATATATGATACCGTGACTTCGAATTTTGCAAAGGACACAAAATATCCACCACTTTCACAGCAACTAGGTTCCCAATTCCTTGATAAATTCACTCAAAAAACCCACCCAAGCATCTTAATTAAAATACTTAAACTTTAAAGATATCACCGAGTTTGTACAGATTTAGGCATCTGGACCACTCTGAAGTCAGTGCAGGTTCAGTGTCTACAGAAGAAAATTTCAAAGATTTCAAGAGGATTTACCATTATGAATTCCAGTTAGCAATCTTGAATGACATAGATACTAATAAAAATTTTAACCTAAGATTCCTTTGATGAAATGTATATATCTGAACTTACCATCTCTGTGCCCTCTAGGAAGAAAATTGTTTGAACTTGCAAGCTATCTCATCATATCTTCAATTCTAAAATAGGACTTCAGAACTGTGCCCTAGGATGTCTGTCTAATGAGCATGTGGTTTGTCCTATCC
The DNA here is from genome assembly GCF_965140245.1 of Athene noctua. Lineage (NCBI taxonomy): Eukaryota > Metazoa > Chordata > Aves > Strigiformes > Strigidae > Athene > Athene noctua. The sequence continues at coordinate 22,927,746 of NC_134037.1, read as the reverse complement.
ATATGTGAATACCTCTGTTGTTGACAGCGAAATTCAGGAACAAATCCCACCTCAAGAGTCTATAAAATTATATGATGAATGCAGTTTATATTGCCCCATATAACCAAGGTGAATTTAGGAAATAAAATTTAAAAAAAAAAAGAAGTTAGAAGTAAACTTAACCCTACAGTCTAGCAACCCTTCCTGAGAGATCTAGAATAGCACAAGTATAAAATATCTTACCCCAGGTTCTACCACATGATTGGACAGTTGGACTTGATGATCTTAAGGGTCTTTTCCAACCTGAATGATTCTATGACTCTATAAAAGTAAAAAAACCTCTACAGTCACTGATTGAAATTTAAATATGAATGGGTGTTTCTAGAACAAATGGAGAGTTGGAGTTCGGAAACTCATCAGACATGAAAACTTGTCAGTATCTTTGAGTAGCCTGCTTAATACATTATGCAGGAAAGTTCTGGTAACTAAAATACAGGTTTTCATATTCCAGGGCACAAATATTTCAGTCACAAATGATGTGCCTGAAACCATTACACTCTTTGTGTAGTACCAAGTTCTACAAGATGCCTCACTGAAGTCCATATATGTTGCTTATGTTCAATGAAAAAATATTATCCTGACACCCAAAAGATAGCTTTCTTGCTGTATACCTAATGCGAATCAAAAGGAAGTTCTGTGGAGATTGCGACATACTTGGATTGTTTGTGTTACCACAATATACATCATGCTGAATAGTCAGATCCAGCTGTTACACTTCCTATAGATGCCCATCTGCTCTCTTTCTTCACCATACACATGAAAACCCCACTAGAGTTTGGCAGGCTTTCTGGGCAGCTTATAAATTCAGATGCCACCACACCTATGTTTTTGCCAATAAACAAAAGCAAATACCTTGTGTTATAGTGATGGACATGATAATAAGCTTAACATCTTCCAGATGTTTTTGTAATTTTACTTGCTAAATCTGAAAACTGTACAAACTCTCAATTACAAATCGTGAAGTTCTTTCTCTGTCTCTGTTAGGATAATGTGGAAGTTTACTTACATATTTACCTATCTTTATATGCATGATTCCTGTATTAATCCAGCCATGATTCCAATGGATGATTTGGAAAGTATTGCATGACATATGGAAAACTTTCAGTATGCAGAAACACTGTGTTGCTTAAGGGCATTCGAGGATTTTATCTGTTTTTTTCTGAGTCCTGATAATATACTGTTTTAGTAGGTAGGAGCCAATGCCTTTGATTTGAGAATATAGGCTAAGGTATTCACTGCTCGATGAGATGGGCTGCTATGTTCAGTAATCAAGACCACAAAAATTTAATACTTTCTAAAAGAACATACTAGCAAATTCTCAGCAGCTCCTTTGGATTTGCTTTCTTGTACAATTTTGAACACCATGTGTGTATGCCCTTCCTGTTGTTTGTGTCTTCCTTTGTACAGCTACTTTACAACAAAAAGGAGCCACTGACCTTCAGAAGCAACACATTGTAAAAACTTTAATTACTTAATACTGTCTGGATCTGACAAATATATGGCATTCTCACACTTTCTATGAAAAGTGCTTGTGTGCTATTAAATCAGTGAATCCTTATGAACAAGCCAATAACACTTTCTACTGGAGGGAGAAGCAAGAGAGGAAAAGTTTATGAGTCATTTTGATTTGTATTTGTATGAAACCACATTGTCCACAGACAGCAAGAAGAGGTGAGAAAGAATTTTTCTCTAACTTCTAATGTAGTTTTGTCCAAACAAGTAATGCAAGCCAGATTCTTAAGCTATTTTGGCATTGGTTCCTTCCAAAGAGGTCACTTCCTTTTCCACATCAATCTAATCAACAGTGGAAATGCCATTTTGACTGAGCAGCTGCATGGGGGTCCCTACATATTTTTAGATAAAATCATACGCATGAAGCTCTGTTTAGAATAAGTTGCAAGTCAAGTATTTGTGAGTCTCTGGCCTCAAGATTATACTCATTACTGTCCTGAAGTTGAACCCATTACTTTGCAGTTTTAGAGGAGGTTGGATTTCGACACCTGAATGCAGGAGGTATGTCCCCATTGTGGCTCTGTATAACTTTTTGTTATAAAGAGCATTACACTTCACAGAATTAGTAATTTTGTTGCACTTATGTGCAAAGACCCTTTTGGTTTCAGTATCTCCAAAAGTTGTCTGCCTTTTCTTTCTCATTTCAGCTAATTAATGCTTTCATTACACAGTTCTTCATTACCTCACAGCTCAATCCCTGCTACATATTCATCTATTACTGTACGTGGATGGGACCTCTCTGGAAAGCCCCAGAACTTGTACTGTTTTCGGTAGACTTTGAATCCAGAGCTGGGCTGGAAGGCAGCATTACCTTTGGTTTTGATTTAAAAGCTAAATCAGACAATTCAGATCCTTCCACAGATAAACTATCTTCAGTTTACCTCCAAGGTGACACAGAGCTAGCATGGAAATCTCACTGATTTACAAACAGTATCTGAAGGATTGTGAAATAATTCATCAGTCCTATTCAACACTGGTTTAAGAATCGTTAAAAGAAATGTGTTTTTTAAAAATGGATTGTTTGGTTAAACATGACTTTTTTTCTGATTGCTAAATTAGGATTTCTGTGAGTTGGATTATTGCTCCCTTCTCTCATCTGAATTCCCCAATTCAGTAAACCTACCTATTGTGCCTGATTTTAGTTAGAATGTGTCAGTGGAAGAGAGACACATCAATAGCCATTACAGTGTTATAAAGTTATAATGTACATATAAAATAAGGGATCATATTTTTGTTTCAGTTGGAGAAATGCATTTATTTTATGGATTTTCTGATTGCTCAGTTGCAAAATTGCTGCAGTTTAATTTCTAATATGCTATTGTTTTTTCCAATTTATATGTAATAAAATTTGTGCTTCCTCTTTTGTTGAAAATAAAATTGTTTCCTAAAGAAGGGAAATGTTTCTTTTGCTCTTTTAAAGAAATTTCTTGAAACACCATGATAAATGCACATATTCTTGCCATTTTGCTGTGTTGAGAAGAAACAATTAAGATACTTGAGATCTAATACTATAAGATTTTACTGAATAATGGAAGATATATACTGCAGTTCAACTCAAGTAGTCCCTTTTAAGTGAATTGTGTATTCCAATGTTTTTGTTCTGCAATAATGAAAAACAGAAAGGGAGCAAAATAATTTGATAGACTAAAACAACACTAGCAGCTTGTATGTTGGTAGACACTTTAACATCATTTGGGGGCATTTTTAATAGTAGCATGCTATCAAATGATTTTTCTGCAAAAAGAAAATTATTTTCAGAATTGTCTGCTTCTCCTTAAAAATAGTGTTTTAATAAACCATATTTTTACAAAGTTGTGTCTTATTCACTCATCTGATTGAAAAGAAAAAAGCTGTGTTTCAGCCTCATATTTCTCTGGCCTGCATTTTGATATCCATAACTATTATGATAATTCAAAACCTATGTAAGCAAGAGAGATATTTCATACTTGCACATCTGATCTCATATAAGATAGAAGTCAAAAAGTCATCAAGTTTGATGATCTTCCTACCTGACACTTGAGCATCTGACTCTTGCAATTTCAGTAGAACTAGGATTAATAAATGAGTCATCTAATGGATGGAAATGGGAACAAAAATATTATTCCTAAGTGAGACATCTGAAGGAGGGAACATTATCTGAGATACTTTGATGCAGACAATAGGCAGAAGTAGGACTGACAAGTCACAGAATCACAGAATCATTCAGGCTGGAAAAGATTCTTGGGATTCAACCACCAGCCCTACTCTACAAAGTTCCCCCCTACACCGTATCCCCCAACATCTCATCTAAACAACCTTAAACACATGCAGGGATGGTGACTCCACCACCTCCCTGGGCAGCCTATTCCACTGTCTGACCACTCTTTCTATGAAAAAGTTTTTCCTAATGTCCAGTCTGAACCTCCCCTGTTGGAGTTTAAAGCCATTCCCTCTTGTTCTGTCACCAATCACCTGTGAGAAGAGACCAGCACCAACCTCTCTACAATGTCCTTTCAGGTAGCTGTAGAGAGTGATGAGGTCTCCCCTCAGCCTTCTTCTCCTCAGTCCCAGCTCCTTCAATCACTCCTCATAGGATTTATTCTCCAGGCCCTTCACCAACTTCGTTGCCCTCCTCTGCACTCGCTCCAGCACCTCGATATCTCTCTCGTATTGAGGTGCCCAAAACTGGACACAATACTCCAGGTGTGGCCTCACCAGTGCAGAGCACAGGGGGACCATCACCTCCCTACTTCTGCTGGTCACACTATTGCTGACACAAGCCAGGATGCCATTGGCTTTCTTGGCCACCTGGGCACACTGCTGGCTATGTTCAGCTGCCTGTCAGTTAGAACCCCCAGATCTTTCTTTTGCAGACAGCTCTCCAGCCACACCTCCCTAAGCCTGTAGCCATGCAGGGGGTTGTTGTGGCCCAAGTGCAGGATCTGGCACTTGGCCTTGTTGAAGCTCATCCCATTAATGTTGTCCCACCGATCCAATCTATCCAAGTCTCTCTGTAGACCCTCCTTGTCTTCATGCAGATCGACATTCCTGCTTAACTTGGTGTCATCTACAAATTTACTGATGATACACTCTATGTCATTATCAAGGTCATCAATAAAGATGTTGAACAGAAATGGTCCCAACTCCAAGCCCTGAGGAACACCACTTGTGACTGTCCACCAGATGGATTTAGCTCCACTGACCACCACTCTGGGACCGTCCATCCAGCCAGTGCTTGACCCAGCAGACCGTTCGCTCATCCAGGCCATGGGCAGCCAGTTCTTCTATGAGAATTCTGTGGGGAACTGTGTCAAAGGCTTTTCAAAAATCCAGGTAGACAATATCCACAGCTTTTCCCTCGTTCAATAGTCAGGTCATCTTGTCATAGGAGATCTGATCTGTCAAGCAGGACCTGCCTTTCATAAACTCATGCTAGGCTGCATCCCCTGGTTGTCCATTATATGACTTTTAATGGCACCCAAGATGACCCACTCCATGACCTTCCCTGGTAACGAGGTCTATAGTTTCCTGGATTGTCCTTCCTGCCTTTCTTGTAGATGGGTGTTACATTTGCCACCCTCCAGTCCAATAGGACCTCCCCAGTTAGCCATGACTTCAGGTAAATCACGGAAAGCGGCTTGGAAAGTCTATCCACTCCACATAATGCTTGCAGGATGTGAACACAGACGATGAGTTTATTAATGCGTTTATTGTTTTTCCCCTATATCTTCTACATGTTACTAAACCTAGACTATTTATAACAATGTTTTTCAGAATGTGAATAGTTCTCTGGGGGCCATGCAACTGTTCAGTATTGCAATATTGCATGCAGTGATAGTAAGGTGGCTTTCTAAGAGGCTTGGGAGGATCAGTGAGACCTCGTACTGAGCAGATCTGCAGACAATTCTCAGCATAGCTTGCAAACAGGCTCCCAGGGCATCTGGAAGTACTACAGAGGCCACAGACTGAATGCAGCTTGAGCTATTTAGAATCTACTCCACAGAAAATACTGAAATGGGAAAACAAATGTTTGTGTTTTGGAGTGAAAGCTTTGCATTTTATATCTAGTTCAAGTTCTGAAATCTTATATTGAAAAGAAAACAATTACAATTACATTTTTATCAACACTGACAAAAATTACAGAGGTTTCTGGGTGATCTATCTACTCCCAGGCCCAAGATGGTCAACTTAATGGGCACAGAAATCAAGGATTAGTGACAGAAAAGTTAAAAGGGTGTAATAAAGTTAGCACATTGTGCAGGACATTTAAACTTGGAAATATTGATAATTTTTAACAGAAAAATGCAACCCACACCTATATTTAGGTTATTCTTTTTATTCACTGAATCTTTAAATTGTATTCTGCTTTTCTGCTTACTTTCAATTTCATCCAGGGAATGACAAGCTTTGTGCTATGAAGAATACTTGAACGAGATGAAACACATTTCTTTTGCTTGACAGATGCAAGAATTTAATTACGGAAATATAGAATAGATGCTAAATTCAATAACTTACAGTTTCATCTGTATTTGTCCAATAATCTTTATGATATCTCACTTGAGGTGACTTTTTTTGGTAGCTGTTCATTCTACTGTTCGTAAGTATAATCATTTAATTAAAGTTACTGCCATAGGTCTATTAATAACATCATACAAGACACTAGGAATTTTGCCCAAACAAGTAATGCAAGCCAGATTCTTAAGGTATTTTGGCATTTAAAAAAAAAACCCTAAAAACATCAAAACATTTTCCAAAAACTTTAGATGCATAAATTTATACCTAGTAGCTTAAAGATTGTGCAATTGCATCTTGAATTCATACTATTAAATCACAGTGCCATGGCATTTATGAAAATGTCAAATTATTCCAGGTTTTATTGACCATTTTCATTGTTTTTAGAGTATGCTAAAGAGGACAAAAGAAGTGTAGTAACTGAGCAGATGAAGTGTGCTGATGTTCCTCAGTTTATCAGACTGTCATCTATCAATAAAACATGACACAGTGCTTCAACTCATTAAATTTAATTTTTTAGCTATTTTATCCATTTCTGTTATTGTCAAATTTGACTCAAAAACCTACATCAGAGAGGAAACTAAATGAAAAAAAAAATGTTTATCTATATTTTTCTCAGTGAAATTGAGAAATTAATAAATAGTTGTGTGGTGGTTTGACTTTGGCTGAATGCCAGGTACCCACCAAGTCACTCTATCACTTCCCCCTCTTTCCCCTTGTTTTCTCAACAGGGCAAAGAGGGGAAAGAAAATAAGATAGACCAACCCCTGTGGGTAAAACAAAAGCAGATTTAATATAAGCAAAGCAAAGCAAATCAAAGGTCCGAGCTTGGAAGTAAAAAAAAGAAAGATTTATTCTCTCCTTCCCATGAAGAGGCGATGTGGGGCCTTCTCAGGGAGCAGGGCTCCGATACGCGTAGTGGTTGCCTGGGAGGACCAAGGGTGACCCCACCCCCTTCCTCCTTTCTCCCAGCTTTATACTGAGCAGACGTCATATGGTCTGGAATATCCCTTTGGTCAGTTGGGGTCAGCTGTCCTGGCTGTGTCCCCTCCCAAGATCTTGCCCACCCCGTCCCACTGAGGGGGGAATGTCGGAAAGAGCCTTGGCGCTGTGTAAGCACTGCTCAGCAGCAGCCACAACACCAGGGTGCTACCAACACCCTGCCAGCTCCCGACATAAAACACAGCACCGTGAGGGCTGCTACAGGGGAAAACCAATTCCAACTCAGCCAGACCCAATACAAGTTGTCATTATATTAAATGATTAACCTCAAACTTCAAATAGCAAACCCAAGAGAAATTCAGATTTTAAATTATTGTCTCACCTGGAACACATAGAATTTTATTTGAAATAGAGGCCAGGATATCATGAGATATTTAGGTGATTCACATTCAGTTTCTAGATGAGCTAGAAATATCCCCATTCATTGTCAAGAAAAAATTCTAACTTTAAATCAGAATTTATTTAAAAAGAAGAGTTGATAATTAAAGAAAAAATGTGTTGGTCTTTTTCAGCATAAAATTGGTTCATATTGGAACAAATTATTCCTTATTTTTAGTATAATATCCCAGTAGGACTCGTGCCTGCTTTGTTTTTGTTTTTGGTTTTGTTTTTGTTTGGTTAAAGGATTCATAATGCAAGATTGAAGCTTATTTTCATTAAAAAAGCTTTCCCAGGAATTTCATGTCTTAAAGCTACAAACTCATCACAAGTACAATCACAATGTATTTCAGTGACAGGAGTTTATAGAGAAAAATATTATCATTCTTAAGAATTCTTAAGAGATAGCAAAAAGTTCACATAGTGATGGATATAAAGGGATATAGTATTTCTTAGCATCCCACAAGATTTCGTCAATACATCTGTATTCCAGCACCTTCATTTAGATTTAGAAGACAGCTAGTTTTTACAAAATACTTTAATTTTCATCAAGAAATATTCTAGAATATAATTGTGCCAAATTTAAAAGATTATCTTTCTCCATATTCCCTTAGAATTTAAATAGGAATTTCATAGATTTCCAGAGTCCCTACACTTTCAGATAAAAATATATGAAAGGAAATAATTCAAAACACTGTTAAAAAAAATATTATTTAGAAGTTTTATATTTTTGGTGCTTTTTTTTTTTTTTGTATGGTTCAGTAATTAAAGGATAAATACAATGATATTTTAAAAAATGTTTATTAGAAACAATTATTTTGAATATTTCATAAACACAAATACAGCCTCTCCCCAAATCAGACATCTGCTTGCCAGATTCAACATTGTCCTCTAAATGAGGCATACCTTTGTAAATTTTACTTCAATTATTAAGCCTCATTTAAGTAAATCTCTCTTGAAATGATGCAAATCAAAACTCTGATCTGACCTGATTGTCTGGACCTATGTGTAGTTGATGAAATAATACCAGCACACACCTCAGAGCATCGTCATTCACACAGACACACACATATTCAGATGTACACTCATACTCATGGAGCTTCCTAATTTCTCCATTGTCTACAAAGAAATTCTAGATTTCTGGTTTTGATTAGGTGCCAACACTCTACAGTTGTCAAAATAAGCCTGATGATTTCCTCTGCTTCGTGTATACCAGATCTAAAATGAAGTTAGTTATTCTATTGAGGCAGTGATGCAACTGAGGTTTTAAATATGAGACATTTCAACAAGGGGGCCCTCTGGAGTACTTTCAGCAGTCTGACTTCATTTATTTATGCAACCTTCAGACTCAGTTCAATATTGGTTTTTAGTCTATAACATTGAAATACCTTGAGCGTTTCATTAGTTAATGGGTAAAGATTAAAGAATAGAGAGTAAATGGAGGGAAATTACCGATCATTAATATTTAAATGACTAGATATTCAGGGCCCAGAGAGAAAAAGCAGCAAGCTGGTAGAATGTTTTCTAAATATTTAGACATTTGGAGTAAAATGCATCCCTTGTATTTTAACTTTTTTTGCAGCTCCTTTCTCCTTTGAACCATTTTTAAAATGTGAATTCTTTGTGACTTGTAGGTGAAGATAAATTTCATTTACTACTTCTAAATATTTATTTTCTAGGAAACTATTTTTCCTTTACATAATATTCTCTGAAGATCACAAATTCCTTAATATTCCTAACTGGAATTAGTTCTTCTGGAAAAAGAATTGTAAGTATAGGATAGTAAGTCAGCTAATGAGTTCTGCAATGAAAGAAAAGCTGATGTGCCTAAGGGAAGCTGAGCACATGTGGAAAGCTGTTGAAGTCAAAAACTGCTGGCTGATTCCTTGAAGGCTGTGGATGTTTACTAGTTGCGTCAGATACCAATGAGGTGTAACAGGTGACATGACTGTATTCTTCTTCTATGACACAAGAATGTTAGGCAAATATACTGCTATGGCCCAAATCCATTCTGAAATGGGATTTATAATTTTACCACCTCAGCTCTCACTGGGTTAATGTTTTCAACTTTCAAATGGAATATACACTTCATTTTTGTCATACTTAAATAATTACTTGATGTGATTTTTTTCATCTGCCATATTAAAAATAAAGCATATTACAAATATTATTTACATTAAAAATATCTTTAGGATCTTATAATAGAATCATAGAATCATTTAGATTGGAAGAGACCTTTAGTATCAAGTCCAACTGTAAACCTAGCACTGCCAAGTCCACCACTAAATCATGTCCCTAAGCACCACATGTACATGTTTTTTAAATACCTCCAGGGATACTGACTCAATCGCTTCCCTGGGCAGCCTCTTCGGATACTTGACAATCCTTCCGGTGAAGAATTTTTTCCTAATATCTATTCTAAACTTCCTCTGGCACAACTCGAGGCCATTTCCTCTTGTTCTGTCACTTGTTACTCAGGAGAAGAGACCAACACCCACCTCACTACAACCTCCTTTCAAGTAGTTGTAGAGAGTATCTCCCCTGAGACTTATTTTCTCCAGGCTAAACAACCTCAGTTCCCTCAGCCACTCTTCCTAAGGCTTGTGCTCTAGACCTTTCACTTCTAAGAGCTTCCTTGCCCTTCAGACACACTCCAGCACCTCAATGTCTTTCCTGTAGTGAGGAGACTAAAACTGAACACAGTATTTGAGATGCGGTCTCACCAGTGCTCGTACAGGGGTAAGATCACTTCTCTAGTCCTGCTGGCCACATTATTTCTGCCAAAGCCAGGATGCTATTGGTCTTCTTGGCTACCTGGGCACACTGATGGCTCATATTCAGCCAGTGGTCAACCAACATTCCCAGGTCCTTTTCAGCCAGGCAGCTTTCCAGCCACTCTTCCCTAAGCCTGTAGTGTTGGATGGGGTTGTTGTGATCCAAGTGTAGGACACAGCACTCAGCCTTGCCTTGTTGAACCTCATATAGTTGGCCCCAGCCCATTGATCCAGCCTGTTCAGATCCCTCTATAGACCCTTCCTACACTCAAGCAGATCAACACTCCCACCCAAATTGGTGTTGTCTTACTTATTGAGGGTTCACTTGATCTCCTCCAGATCATTGGTAGATACTAAACAGAACTGGCCTCAATACTGACCCCTGGGGAACACCACTTGGGACTTCACTCACCACCACTCTTTGGGCTCAGCCATCCAACCAGTTTTTTACCCAGCAAAGAGTACATCTATGCAAGCCATGAGCCGCCAGTTTCACCAGGGGAATGCTCTGGGAAATTATATCAAAGACATTACTAAAGTCTAGGTAGACAACATCCACAGGGTTTCTCTCATACACTAAGCAGGTCACCTTTTCATAGGAGATCAGCTTAGTCAATCAGGATCTGCCTTTAATAAACCCATGTTGACTAGGCCTGATCATCTTGTTGTCCTGTACATGCTGTGTGATGGCACTCAAGATGATCTGCTCTATAACCTTCCCTGGCACTGAGGTCAGGCTGACAGGCTTGTAGTTCCTCGGATTCTCCTTCCAGGCCTTCATTTATCCAGCATTTTCAATGATGGTTTCATGAGGTTATTAACAATTTATTTTAAAATAGAAAGTGATTGCTTACTAGAAATTGAAATAATTTATGATTCATAGAGAAGTAGATAATAATTCAGACTTATAAGTGTTTGCTTTTAAATATATTCCCTTATATATGATAATAATGGTTTGATCACACACAGAGACATAGTTGAAAATTTTTTCACCTGAGATGTAACCATTACTAAATATGAAAGTCTCTTCTATCTTTTTGTTTAATCTTGAAGCTGGTTTATTCCTCAACCTGGTATGACTAATTTCAAGGGATAAAATTGTTCTTTGAAAGTAGAATCTACTACTTTTCTGCTGCAACCTCAGTTCCTCACTTATCTTTCTTTTTCTCTCCTTCATTCAAAAGTTCCAGGGCCCTGAATCTATTGTGAAGGGACACCATGAAGGGTGAGGGAGGTCGGGACAGGATTTTGCTGCCTCCCTTAGTGGGGACCTATTTCCAGCCTCCCCCATCTCTTAGGTCCCCTCCTTCTGCCTGGTAGCAAGAGGATGAGGGATTACCTGCCTCTTTTGGAGCCTCCATTTGCTCCTGTGGCTTTAGGGGTGCTGGGGTGTTACTCCACCAATCAATTTCCCGTTCAAACTCCCTAATACTTCTTAATCTCTCAACCTCTTCTTTGAGTTCCATCACCAAGCTGAGCAGCTCCTCTAGTTGATCGCAGAGCACAGAGGTGCTGTCACTGCTGCCCTCTGGCAGGATTGATGGGCTCAGGCAGTCCCTGCAGCCCAGGACCTGCACCACTGCATATTTGCATTGCAGCTCTGTCTGGGTCACCACATTCTTTCTGATGGTTGTTTTGACACGAGTGGAGACCATGGTTCAGTCTACTCGTGGAGGACAGTAAGATGGAACTAGCTCAGATAAGTGAAAGGACCTGCCTCCAAGGAGCAGTTGTCTGCAGCAGAGCTAACCAGAGCCCCAGGGACACATCTGACAAAGGCCTCGTCAGAGTTACAGATACTGTCCTGACTTGCCACTGCCAGAGTGAGGGACATATGTCTCTGTTGTCGTTTGAGCCCAGGGAAAAACTGAGCACCACAAAGCTGCTCATTCACCCCTTCCCTCTCAGGGATGGGAAGGAGAAATAAAACAAAAGGCTCAGAAATTGAGATAAAGGCAGGGAGGGATGAGTCACCCATTATGGTCATGGGCAAAACACGGACTTGTTAGCGGAAGAAAAAAGAGCATGAATTTAAGCCTTCTTCCCAGGCTCAGCTTTGCTTTCACTTTCTCTACCTCCTCTGTCTCTGAGGCGCAGGGGGGACAGGTGCTCAGTCCCTCACTCATTGTTTCTACTGCTCCTTCCTCCTCAGCGGGAGGACTCTTCACACTCTTTCCCTGCTCCAGCATGGGGTTCCTCTCACAGATGACAGTCCTCCACAAACTTTCTCTAACATCAGTCTTTCCCACAGATTATAGCTCTTCACAAAATGCTCCAGCATGGTGCCTCCTGCATGTCATAGTCCTCCCAGCACCAATCTACAACAGCAGGGGCTGCCAAAGAGTCCCGGCTTTCTTCAGGGAGCAGCCACCTTCTCCCATGTGGGGTCCTCCCTGGGCTGCAGGTGGGCATCTGCTCCACTGGTCACCTCCATGGGTTACAGGGGCACAGTCTGACTTCTCACCATGGACTTCATGGAAGTCTCTACTCTGGCACACCTTCTCCCCATTTCTCCTTCTTTTTTCCACTGAGATCGGTGTTTGCATAGTTGTCCTCAACTCCTCCTCACAACTCTAGCTCCTCCTTCCAAGTTCCCTTTCTTAAATATATTATCACAGAGGCACAGCCACCATCATTAATTGGCTCAGCCTTGGCCAGAGGCAGGTCTGACTTTGAGCCAGAGGAGCTTCAAGAAACTTCTCACAGGGGTCACTGGTGTAGCCCCCTCTCTCACTACCAAAAACCCCTGCCACACACACAAACCCGACACAGTCTCCTACATTAACTCTTATAGCTTGTTCCCCCAGCCACTGTGCCATTACCAGCTGGTGTGGAGCAAAGGAGAGGAGAAAGTAGATTAATGCTGCTCTGATGATGTCTGCAGACATGTATCAGACTGCTCAGTGGCTAGATACTGTGGTGGTGACAGCAACTATAAATGGACTGGTCTTCATCATTGTGTAATTTAACTATATCAGCACACCTATATTTGTAACATTTGGACTGTATTGCAAGAGTTCAGGAGGAAGCCATTAATTAATCCAATAAATGAGAATTTGAATGATTAATTAGTTCACCTAATGCTTCATTGGTATTAATAGTGCATTCTTAAATACTGTCCTTGTTAAAAGCTAGTGTCTTTTTAATGAGTAACGTACCAACCTGAGAATATTATTAGGTTCAGATGAAGTAATGACTAACATGACAGAATACAACTTACTCTGTGTAGGAATGAATTCACTTCAGTAGGTATTTCCTCTTTTTTTTGTTGGGGACTCAGAAGCATTGGCTGTCAAGATGCATGCTTTCACCCAAAAAAGGAGAATGCAGTGTCTACATGTTCTGCAGAAGAAGGAGGAGGCGGAGGTGGAGGCAAAAGGATGTTACTGACAGATCAATGCCATCACCCATTTTACTGCAAGGTTCTATTAAAGCACCATGAGTCATTTACCCTAACAAGTAAGTCAAGCAACCTAAGAAGGAGAAGGTGCTTTACCTCAGGCAAATAGCTTGTTCTTAATCTCTCTTTTTTTTTTTTTTTTTTTTTTTTTTCCTGGTTGTTATGGGGAAAATAAACAATTATCTCTAATACAGGGCCAAAAAAGAAAAGCCAAAACCCAGTATAAATCCCTGCAGCCCATAGCTATTTGTCACACTGAGGGAACTGCCTTTTACATCTAGTATTGTTCACAAGGTGGCTTTAAAAGTTTGGAGAGCTGAAGAGAACCTTCTGTCTAGAAAACCTCTCATACCTTTTTTTCCTTTTTTGTCTTTTTTCCCCTTCTTGCCTCCCCCTCATTTGGCTTTACCAGCTTTATAGGGTGTTTGTGTAGAGTAATTTGTATTTGTCAGGGGAATTGTCTGCACATTGTTAATTGTAAAGTGGGCACTTTTGTGTATATTGGAATTGAAGAACATAATTCTATATGCCAAAACCCAGAAAGTAAAGCTGAAAAATAGAGATGTTCACCCTTACATTATTTCTTTTCTTTCACCCTTCAGTTACTTCCCTTTCCTTGCCTTGCCTTTCCAGACATACTACCTTTGCAGCCACTGCAGGGCTTTTTTTTAATTTTTTTTTTTCATTCAGATTTGTGATAAATCCTCAACAAATAGGCTTCAGTGACACAAGTGCATGCATTATATAATCCTACACTTTCAAAGATGGTAAGAATTGTCAGTAACTTTCTCCCACTCACAGTACCAGATTTAGAAGGCGATTATTATATAGAAAAAGTAATTTTATTCACAGTCATTCGCACCTCTAAGATTTGATACTATTACACCCTTTTGACTGTCTACTTATTTTCTGTTTATTTACTTCACAGACTGAATTGTCAGGTAGCAGCATGGATGTTGTCCCTCTTCTGCCAGCTAATTTGAGATTCTTAAAGAAAACATTAATGTCTAAAATGCATGCTTTTAATAAAAGGTCTGAGAAAGGTGGGTGACAATGGGTTGTTGAGACTTCTGGGTGATGTGAACCTGTACCTAACAGGGAATTAAAGTAGTAGAAGAGCTAATTAAATAGCGCTATATATGAATCATACTGCAATACACAGAAGAAAGAATAACTTACACTTTCCATACAAACTCAGATTTTAGAAGACTTAGGACAATTTAGGTGATTATAATTCCAAAAGGCATATTAACCTCATGCTAAAATATAGGTGAAAACCCACCTTGAAGAAATGACAGTGTATTCTGCACTTTATCTCAGACGTCTGTCTGTTGTTTTTGTGGCATCATGTATGAGGATACTTTGTAAACTTGCTTAATCAAAATTCATATGTTATTAAGATGTACTGTGAGGTATTTAGTATTAGAGGTTGATAGTTCTTTCTTTTCAAAAATAAAAGGGCCTTTCAAAGAATTAATGGATTTTACAGCAAAGTATAACTTTTGGTGAAATTTTCTGGTACTCTAACAATCACCTATAATCAAAAAAGATTCTGCACTTAGTTCCAGTAGTGTCTCCCTCATTTTATATTTTCCATTGATGGGGAGATGCAATAACTATTTTTTATTTATTATGATCACTTCTGGAGGGAAGGGATGTGCCATCCAGATGTCCCTTGACAGGCTTGAGAGGTGGGACCATGAAAAATCTCATTAAGTTCAACAAGGCCAAGTGCAAGGTCCTGCACATGGGTCAGGGAAATCCCAAGCACAAACAGAGAGTGGACGATGAGTGGATTGAGAGCAGTCCTGAGGACAAGGATGGAAAACTGACTATATGCCAGCATTGTGTGCTTGCAGTCCGGAAAGCCAGCTGTATCCTGGGCTGCATCAAGAGAAGTGTGGCCAGCAGATCAAGGGAGGGGATTCTCTCCCTCTACTCTGCTTTTGAGAGCCCACCTGGAGTTCTGTATCCAGCTCTGGGGCCCCCAACATAAGGTGGACATGGGTCTGTTCAAGCAGGTCCAGAGGAGGGCCACGAGGATGATCAGGGGTTGGAGCACCTTCCCTATGAGGACAGGCTGAGAGAGTTGGGGTTGTTCAGCCTGGAGAAGAGAAGGCTCTGGGGAGACCTTATAGCGGCCTTCCAGTACTTAAAGGGGGCTACAGGAAAGATGGGGAGGGACACTTCATCAGGGAGTGTAGGGATAGGATGAGGGGTAATGGTTTTCAACTGAAAGAGGGGAAATTTAGATTAGATATAAGGAAGAAATTCTTTACTGTGAGGATGGTGAGGCACTGGAACAGGTTGATCAGAGAAGCTGTGGATTCTCCCTCTCTGGAAGTGTTCCAGGCCAGGTTGGACGGGACCTTGAACAACCTGTTCTCGTGAAAGGTGTGGCAGGAGGGCTGGAATTAGGTGATCTTTATGATCCCTTTCAACCTAAACCATTCTTTGATTTGCCGATTCTATGATTGAGTCTTCAGGAAAACTTGAATAATATTTTTAAGAAATAGAGGCACTTATAATTTCATTTTAAAAAATCTTACAAAATGCATATTTTCATTTCTCTCTAGCATTTTTTTTTAGAGTTGTACATTCAAAATGACTAATAAGGAAGCATACAGAAACAAAACAACAAGCATTGTTGAAAAGGGATCTAGCTAGAAAAAAAAAAAAAAATTTAAATCAGATTAAGTACCTTAGAAATATTTTGGAAGTGTATCAAATTCACTATGTTCAAAGTATTTTTAGACCTAGAGACCGTGGGAATTAATGAAAAGGAATATATAGATCTTATTTCAAGCTCTGTTCATTCAATCAGAAGAGTTCTAAGATTAGCTGCTCCAGCAAAAAATATAGAAATTGGAACAAGTTATACCAATGTAATCTTTATTTATACATATCTTACTGCAAGTTATTTGAACCTCTAAATTCAGCTGTTGGGCCCAGTTTTGAGACCTGCATTACCAGCTGAATGAAGACAGTAGCAATAGCATCGGGCTTTAAAATCTGTAGATTAATAGGGACACCAGAAAAATCTCTCACCCTCATATGCAGAAGAAATGGCCAAGAACCTTGCCTGCTTGGAGCTGCCCTACTCCAGGTGTTTCCCCCTATTAAAAATCATAGTAGACTGGGAAATATAACATGAGAGAACACAACCAGCTAAAATAGTTTTAAGCATCAGAGTCTCACAAACTTAATCTGATTGTTTAAGTGTCCTATTGAAGTACTCTGTCATGCAACCTTGTCAGCCATTAAGACTATGGCTATTTAAGCAATTAGTATTGATCATAAATTGCTCTATAGGTGTTGAGAAAGGGTTTCTTTCAGTTATGATTTTTATTTATCTGCCTGTTATACCTAGACAGACATATCTACTTCAGTCTTTGCTGCACTCACTACAATAGTCCCCGATATGACTGAAAACTACAGCAATGAGGACGAAGTGCAGGCATATTTTGGGGAACCATAAGGTAACTACTCTGTACTGTTGCATTATATTCTCTGAAAACTGTGAAATTAGCGTCTGCTCCTATGGTTTGTGGCTCTCACCACTTAGACCAGAGTAAAACTTCAGTCCAAGTCCACTGCTCTCTGTACCAGAAAAGGAAATTTGAACACTAACGAACACTAAGACAAATATATTGGGCCAAAACCAATTATGCATGCAACTCAGATATATGTCTATAGAGATAGTATTTGATCAGTCACAGCAAATATGCATTCTTGACTGAATAAATACAAATGGAGCATCTCTTGTTTTCATCAGCCTGCTTCACACATTATTTTTCAGCTTTATGGGCTACAGCCAATTAAGTTATCCATTTTTTTTCTGAAACAATTTCTTATGCTCATTCATAGCTCATATACCATACTTTATACTTAGAAAGGAGTGGGAGGCATTCAAGGTTTCTTTGCTTTGGTTTTTGCAGTTTATGATGCACAGGGAATTGAAAGGCTAGTTAATCTTTAAATCCACTACTAAACCCCGATATTATTAAGATATTTTAAAATGTTAACCAATTTGTCCTTTAATAGCTATAAGGTTCTCTATGTTGCTTTTTTTTTTTTTTTTTCCTCCTGAGTCAATACTGTGGGTATTTTTTATTTTAGTGTGATGCTAATTGCTGATGGAAAATAGTGAAACCTATATACTTTATAACTTCCCCAGTAAGGATGAAAAATGCTTACAAACTTTGGGGACCACAGCTACATTTTGCAAGTCAGTAGACATAATGTCTTTATTTTGTACTAGGTTATTTACATCTTTCTTCTCTGATAAACTTAAATCAGCTTCTGTAACAGTTCTTTCCAACTAGTTTATTCATGGTGGTGAAGCATATAAATATTATTTTTTTTCTCTTTGAATATATGAATTATAACACACAGGAGATATTTTTCTTGTTTTGTTAAAACTTTATTTCCCTGCCACACCAGATAATGTGTACTCATCTTTGCCTTTATTAACATAACAGGCAATTAACTTTGACCCCATGCTGCAGATAGAAATGAAGATAATTTGTATAACTCAAACAGTGTGGAAGCCACATGTGTGTTTGCAGACAGAACTGGCTCCATAGTGATATCTTCTGATGCTGTGGCTAATAATTAGTATGATTCACATTTTTGTTTACTTTGTGCTATAAACTTTGAACATACTGAAATTTTAATATGAAAGGTTTTGTTGCTGGGACAATTTGGTTTTGTATGACAAGTAAACTGCCATTTTCACATTCCTTTGTATGTATTGTGTATTAGTAGTAATTTTGTTTGTTTAATCATAAGAAACCTAAGTATAAGTCAAGTTTCAGTATGTCATAACTGAATTATCCTTATACCCTTTGGATGGCTGAGTCTGTATTCAGCAAGGCAGGAAGATATGGAAGAAGTGTGTTAGAAAGAAGAACACTGAAAAGGGGAAGAAAAAGAATAATAAGGAAAGTTACAGCAATTGGTATTAAGAAATGTAGGGTTATGACTACAGATCATGAAGTTGCACACAAAAAAAGAAAACAAGTTTTCTTTGTGCCTTTTCCACTTCATGAGTCTCAAAGAGTATTTGGCAATAACAGTAAAGTTCTTGCTCCCGCAGGCAAGGATCACTTTGCAAGGAAGTGTATTTAGCATGTGTGGAAATGGTACCTAGACAAAACTCTAAAGGATATAATATAGAAACACCTTCTGTCATTGGTCCAAGTCCTTGCCACATAAAGGTTTTACAGCTCAGGGAAAACATCTGATGAAAACCACTTGCATTTCTAGCCCTTTGACATAATCACAGCAGCTTATTGGATCATTGTGGAAAGTTAAAAATCACAGGGTGATTCAGGGGTAGAGAGTTTGAAATACATTGAAAACAGTCTTAATGTATTTCACTTCTGGTTTTTTCCTCTCTTTTTGAATGACAAGAAATCTAGGTGGTTTACCAGAGCATCAGGATGAGCTCAGGACTGCTTTTTTCCGTGAAAGAAGAAAAAAATTTAGGACTCCGCTAAAAGATCTTTGCTGCCAACATTTTTCCATAGAGTATACAGGGCTTTGAGTCGAGGAACAGCTTCCCCTTAGCTTGAATTCCAGAAATGAAAGACTGAAAGGACAAACCAAAATAATAATATGATTACTAAGAATCCCTCAGTTTAATTTATTACTGTATATTTTATGTGAATATTTTTCATCTTACATTTGAAGGCTTTTGAGAAAGAAATTGACTTGAACTGATGAAGAATAATATATTAAATAGGCATAACACAGAGATGTTTCTATACTCTGTACTTACCTACCACTCAGGTAAGTAGCAGTCAATCCAAGTACTAACACTGATCTAATCACAAATCACATCTGTGCATACAGGTGAAGGAATAAACTGAAATGCATTTGCAACCTGTGCAGGGACATTGCTAGCTATCACAGACATCCATCCAGGCCTCTTATTTTTGGATGCAATTTTTTTTTTTCTAGAGTGGGCAAAAGAATAATTTCTCACATATACTACTCTATTATTTATACTCAAAGACAGCAGCTATCCTTGTCACTGTGAGCTGCTTATTGGTGTTTCTGTGTTATCAAAAATGCAGTGATAACTACCTTATTACTAAAAATCAAAACATTAAACCCCAGTTATAATAGATTAAGTAGTTATGCAGACATACAACCAATTTAGATAAATTTGCTACCTGTTTTTTGTAAACAATGAAACATATAGGACTAAGATTAAAATTCGTTTTTCAGGGAAGCTTGTCTTCAGCTAAAACTTCAACATTTTATTAACTGTTATTATTTTAAGATCTGAGTGAAACACAGGAACTGTTGAGTAAAAACCAATGTCCACATTGACTTGACCTCAGGCTGTTAAAAGAAAACCCATGGTTAGTTTATGTAATACATTTCAGCAATACGTAACAGACATACTACTTCTTTCAGTGTCAGAACTTTTTAATCTTTGTATCACAGCTAACTAATAGAAAGTATTAACTCTTTTACAAAAAGAAAAAAGGTCGAGGCCTTTTGCTTTTGGTACTGCTGATGGTAGTGTTTAAAATAGTTCTTTTTTCTGAGTATAAACCTAAATAACATTACTGCTCTTTAAGTTTCAAATACCACAAAGTGGGGTAGTTTATCTGAAAGAATAATGTTGACTAAAATCAGAGGTAAATAAAGTAATCTAACATTACTGGAATAATCATATATACCTGTTTCTGCCTTTCTTTCTTGCTGCAATGATTTTTCTGCCACACTAGTGAATGACAGTCTTTTTCTCAGTCAGGGTATCCTGAAATAATATTAGCATATGTCTATCAGTAGAAAGAGTAAAAGAAATGGCAGCTATCTTTATGTGGGAACTATAAAACTGGTTTTGGATTATAGTGTCATGCATAAAATAGTTTTAAATAAAATATATTTTAATATTCAATAAAAATTATAAATAATAATATCAGAATATTTTTTTCTAATAATTGATAGTGGTAGGTAGTATCATCCTATACCTGATTCTTTCTGTGGTTTTGAAACCAGTTCTGCTTTTAAAATTTGCACTGCATTATATCAATAAAAAATTTCTTAAGTGGATTATGAGATTGCTCACTGACAGATCTTAAAATATAATGGTCTGTTATGAGTCATTATCAAATGAACATCTAGGTTTAGGTTTAGATTTAGGTTCTTCAGAAAAAAAAGGAAAGCAACCAACTTAGACAAACGAAGGATAGGCACTGAGGAAGAAGGAGTACAGGTAAGCTTACAGACTGTGATGCATTTTAGAAGACTGCATATAGTTTGTGGGACTACTTTAAAAATTACATTAAAAAAACAATTAAACGGTTGAATAAAATATCTAATATTTCCAATATCTAATATCATTCTTAATTTTAAAAACAACAAAAAACTTAAAAATCACTCTTGGTTTTATATAAGGAATCTTACAGCACAGAAGTAGCTTCATGTGGAGTAAACGTACTACAATACAATATAAAAGACTGAAAGTGTTGATGAAATGTTATAGCCTGAGATATATCCAATAGTATAGTCAAAATCAGTAATTACCATTAATATTAAAAA
This sequence comes from Athene noctua, assembly GCF_965140245.1. Classification (NCBI taxonomy): domain Eukaryota; kingdom Metazoa; phylum Chordata; class Aves; order Strigiformes; family Strigidae; genus Athene; species Athene noctua. The sequence goes on along the minus strand of NC_134037.1, from coordinate 22,906,590 downwards.
TTCTGTAGGTTCCAGAAACACACAAAAGACATGAGCATATGGGTCCCAAATTGTGTGTAACAGCTCTAGATAAAGGACATCATTGAATACTGATTCATGACAAATGATATTTTTGCCTTAGCATACAAGAATTTAATTACATATATTTATACAAACTATATAAAACCTCCAAGAGGAACATATTAGATGACAGTCTCCTAGTCAAGGCTAAACATCTAACACAAGATGAAAACGTTATTTCAAATCTGCTGCTGAACAACACGTTGTTCTATGACTTTCTTAACAAACAGGTTACAGGCTACATTAATCGAATTGTCTGCCTTACTCTTCTCATGTCTTTGGAGTAAGGATCTGAAACTGTTATTTCTTATTTCACTATAGGTTTCCATGTTTACCTCACTGCTTTGAATCAAGCTGAAAAGTGATTTTCTTCCTGACATAAGTCACTGTTACTTGCCTTTACATGTTTTCCTTCTTCCCTTCTCCATGTATTTCTGTGCTTTTTTTCCTCACCCTTTGGCTTTTCTAATAATTTTCTACAGGTAAAGGTCTCACAGTGACTAATATACTTCTGTGAAATTTTGCGTAAGAGATAAGCAACTCATGTGTCTATAAATATTTTATAACAGGTTCGTTTCTGACAAATAGGCTGTCAGCAGTAGCCTCTAAGGTAGATTTGTAATGATACACGATTTCAAATATTTTGTAATAAACTAAAGAGTAAACAAAAACGACAAAAAGGCTGTGTTTGCTTCAATACCGGCATGTGCTTTTTTCAAAAAAAAAAAAAAAAAAACAACCTAAAGGCCAGGAAAGTTAGTCACATTTCATTGCTGGGTATCAATGGTGCTAAACAGATTTATTTTGACTGTTTATGAAAGCATCTTCCTTGTTCCTCCTGAATTTCATCATGAAACTCATAGTAAAATGGATACAACAGATATGTCAAAACTACAGAATAACTAAGATAATTGAGAAATTATAATGAACTTATAAGATTTCTTGAGGTTTGTTTTCACCCTGGATTAATCTTGCAAGTATGATAACTCAAGAAATTTGCAAACAACACAATCAAAAATATTCTTCTGCAGTCTAAGTCAAAAATGCTTTCTTACTAAATGTCTATAACACAAGAATATTGCAGATTATCAGAAATCATGGTCAAAAGCTATGAAAAATGGACTAGTATTACAATAAATATAGAAACCTTCTAAGTAAAGAAGCTATAATATACAATCAACTTTGGATTCTTAGTTTGATTCTGGTTTTCAAGGTCAGATCATAGCCTGGGGCTTAACTTTTATTTACTTTTTAGTTAATAATTAAGTTGTCTTCAAGAGTTAGCCAGAAGGTTTTGGGGGCTGGAGGCTTACAAACGCAGTTATTACATAGCTCACTATACTTTCCTACTGCAGTGTCACTTGCATAAGATCCCAAAGTGCTCATCATTGTTCATTACTGAAATCCTAGATCTACTTCACAGATGGAGGTTCTGGAGGTGAGATGTGGATGACTTTTCAACCCTTCTATAAAAAACAAAGCAAAATCAACTTCTAGGCTATCTTTTCCAGCATTAATATTCTCTTTACTGTCGGTAGAACTGTGTTAAAAAAATTGCTTAAGCACCGGGATTATATGTAAAAGTATCTTGAATTTTCAAATAAATCTGGTAGTATAAATCTTTAGCTTAAGACCAAGTAAAGGTGAAGATTTTGTAGTGTCTTGCACAGTGGATGAATATATGGTCTTGACTTAGAAACATCTTGGATATCAATTACTGGGGCTTGGCAATACTCAGAAGTAAGCTGCTTATACTTTTTCACTGAGGATCATATCTTGAATGGTGTAACTCCTGCAGGTGTCTACATAAAGAAACTTCACTTTGATTATAGGACTATACAGAGATTTCAAACAGTGAACAGTGAACAGATATATGAATTTTTAACTGAACAGCAGTTTTAGCTTTTCTCTACTCTTTACTGATCTAAACTTTCTCAGGCTTTTAATCCTCAAAGAGCTAAGAAGTTCAATCAAACCCTAAATTACAGGTCTTGGCAAAAAGGCCATATTGACTCCACTCCAGAAAATGAGTCCTTATTTCCAGCAGTGACATAAGACGAGTTTTATTAAAACAGAAAATAAAATTTAGAAAAAGTTATTATTTAATCTCTTTTATGAGAAAAAATAGAGAAGGAAGAAACTGTGTGTTTATCACAAATACTTATTCATCACACATGATTCCTCATGTGTCACCCATGAAAAGATGAGGTCTTGGATGGATTCAAGGTGCAGGATTCAAAGTAAAGTGTAGTTTAGATGCAAATGCATAAAACAATAATGCTGTCTTAGATGCCTTAGGGCACCCTGCCTGGCTTTCAGCTGCCTCTCCAGAAGGGTGAGGGTGCTTTGGAAGGTTTGTGTGAAATCTCCAAGTTCACAGAATCTCAGAATCATAGAAACATCAAGGTTGGAAAGGACCTTGAAGATCATCTAATCCAACCATTAACCTAGCACTGACAGTTCCCAACTACACCAGATCCCTCAGCGCTATGTTGACCCAACTCTTAAACACCTCCAGGGATGGGGACTCCACCACCTCCCTGGGCAGCCCATTCCAACACCCAACAAACCGTTCTGTAAAGAAATGCTTGCTAATATCCAGTCTAAACCTTCCCTGGAGAAATTTGAGGCCATTCCCTCTTGTCTTATCACTTGTTACTTGGTTAAAGAGACTCATCCCCAGCTCTCTGCAACCTCCTTTCAGGGAGCTGTAGAGGGCGATGAGGTCTCCCCTCAGCCTCTTCTTCTCCAGACTAAACACCCCCAGTTCCCTCAGCCGCTCCTCGTACGACCTGTGCTCCAGACCCTGCACCAGCTTCACCAGCTTCATTGCCCTAAGTTGCTGGGGTGTCTTAGGTAACCCTGAGCTTATCAAACAGCACTGGATACCTATTAGTCACACTGAACCCTAATGTCATTTTAAGTGCTGCAGAGTGTCTGGACTGGTCTCCAGAAGTCTTCCAGTCTTACTGACACACATGTCACATCTTTGAACCCAACTGGGTTGTTTTCAGTTTCTCTTGACTAATTTTATGCAACTATATCCCACCTAAGATATCACTGATGAGTGAGCTGAATGCCTCACGTTTTATACTGACTGAGAGTTTGATGTCTAGTCACCTTTAGATGCACAGATTTAAGTGTCTTGAAACAGAATTGGATCCCTCAATAATAGCTTCCAGGTTTCAAAATTAAACCATATCATAGGCTAATAAAAGTTGACATTGTTAAAGCTAATCTAATAACATCATCCAATTGGATAAACCACTTTACCTGGTGAATATCTGTAATGGATCTGGATGGGATGGAGTTAATGTTCTCCACAGTAGCCCATATGGTCCTATGGTTTCGGTTTGTGACTAAAAGTGTTGATGCTACACTAACATTTTAGCAACTGCTGAGCAGGAGTGTCAGGGTTTTATCTTTTTTTCACACTTTCCCCCTGTATTGGGTAGGTTGTGGGGTACACAAGAACTTGGGAGGGGTCACAAGCAGGACAACGGACCTGAGCTGACCAAAGGGATATTCCATGCTAAGCAATAAAAAGTGAGGGATGGAATTTTTGAGGGAAGGTAGCCAATCCCAGGAGACTTGCTTGGCATCAATCTACTTGGGGGAGGTGGTACATGATTGCTGTTGCATCACATGGGTGGGTTTTTTTACTTCTTCCTTCACTTATTAAACTATCATTATCTTGTCCCACAAGATATTTTTGCTTTTTGTTTTTCCTGTTGTCTTCCCTATTCCACTGGGATAAGAGCACTCCCTCAGTGAGCAGCTGTGTGGTGCTTAGCTGCTGGACGAGACTGGCCTACCACAATACCATACTAAACATACATGGTTAATAGTCTTCACCGGGATAAAGAACAAAATTATGTGGAAAACTGGCATCCTACCTTGCTGACAAGACAGTGATGTTAAAACTCCACTCATTTCATGCCAATACCCTGTCTGCATTGCCCAAGTCTGCAACAGCAAATGTTTTCTAGGAACAACAACAGCAAATTACCCAGAAGTGCTGGATATAGGAGTTGAATGTTCCATTATCAAGTCTGCTGATGATACCAAAATGGGAGGTGCTGTTGACTCTTGAGGGACAAGGTGCCTTGCAGAGGGATCTAGATGTATTGGAACATTGGGCAGTCATCGGTGGCATGAAATATAACAAGTCCAATTGCCAGATTCTGCATCTAGGATGGAACAATGCTGGGCACAAGTATAAATTGGTAAAGGAGTGGCTGCAGAGCAGCCCTGCAGAAAGGGATCTGGGGATGCTGGAGGACAGCAGCCTCAAATATGAGTCAGCAGTGTGCCCTGGAAGCCAAGAGGGCAAGCTGCAGCCTGGGGTGCACCAAACACAGAGTAACACAAGAGGTGATTATCCTGCTGTATTCAGTGTTGATGTAGCCTCACCTTGAGTGGCGTGTGCAGTTCTGGGCTCCACAATTTAAGAAGGGTGTAAAGGCACCCAAACACATCCAGAGGAGGGCAACAAAGCTGGTGAAAGGGCTGGAAGGCATGTCCTAATAGGAGCTGCTCAGGACTTTGGGCTTGTTTAATTTGAAAAAAGGAGGCTGACAGGTGACCTCATTGCTCTCTACAGCTTCCTGAGTTGGGGAGTAGAGAGGGAGATGCTGAGCTCTTCTCCCAGTTATCCAGTGACAGGATGCATGGGAATGGTTCAAAGCTTCATCAGGGGAGGTTCAGACTTGACATTAGGAAGCATTTCTTTGCAGATAGGGTTGTCAAACACCTGAACAGCCTTCCTAGAGAGGTGGTCAATGCCCCATTCCTGTCAGTGTTTTAAGAGGGATTTGGACAACACCCTTAGTAACGTGTTGTAACTTTCGGTCAACACTGAAGTGGTCCAGCAGTTGAACTAGATTATTGTTGTAAGTCCCTTCCAACTGAAATTCAGTTCTATTCTATTCTATTCTATTCTATTCTATTCTATTCTATTCTATTCTATTCTATTCTATTCTATCCAATCCTTTCTACTCTACTCTACTCTACTCTACTCTACTCTACTCTACTCTACTCTACTCTATTTCTATTCTAAATGTCTTGTATACTGGGAGTCCTCAGATAGTTCAGGGAGTTTATGATTAGACAACTAAATCAAGCAACCGGGGGAAGAATCAGCTCAGGATTAGACAGTTGTGTGTAGCTGTCCATATGTACGCTAGTAGTAGACATTTATCTCCCATTATGGTCAATAGATGTTTAAGGAGGGCTACAGTGGTCTGAACACAGGGATACAGTCTCATTTGAGATGTGGTGTCTGGCTTCCAGGTGTTGCTCCAGTGTCATGAAGGAAACCCATAAACCCTGTGCCATGTCTGATAGCCCCATGAAGATGTCCTGAAGGTCCCATTGTGTCTCACATACAATTAGGTGCCTATATTTGGACAACTCAATATGATGCTCATCAAGAAAGTCAATAGAACCTAAAAAGAAATTTATCTCACTCCAAAATAGTAATTTTGTTCAGAAATCGGTTTAAACACACATTCTGTGCAATTTCAGGATAATCAGGAAAAGTGCATGGCACTGTATTTATGGCATGATTTACAGGAGATCCATGCCATTCTACAACAATAACTGGAGCCCAGGGGGAAATACTCCACTAATAAAATGAACCAGAAAGTACACCAGATGCTTTTGTTTAGATTACTGAGTCCTGGATAAATCTGAATATACATGATGTGTCTGTAGGTATGTATACATAGAAATCTAGGCATCTTCGTTACTAAATCTTATTTCTGCTGCTCTTTTCCATCACACTAGGCATATATTTTCTGTTCACACTGGAAATTCTCACAGTTAGAGATCATCATTTTAATCTATACTTTAACAGGACCATGGAAACTGGTCAGTAATACTGACACCCAGACTCTAGGGAATTAAAATATATTTTCAATATATAAATGTTTTGTGCACCACATGCTTGAGGATAAAATGATCTATCCTTTTGGGTTTTTTAACCTCTTAACAGCATATCAGAGCACAAAGGCTGTTGTGTATGGGCTAATCTGACTACTACGTAATGCTTCAGGCTATGTGTGCAGTAATACAGACCTTGATCTCATTGCTAAATTCCTCCCTGTAATGACTTCCCAACAAATTTTAAATCAAATTCTAACCTGCTGTTTCTGTGGTGCTCTAGTATCATAATTATAATATTGATATAAGATTCCATGAGTTCTACCCACTGCCTTGCAGAGCAGCCTCATAAACTCCTCACGGTTGGTCCCTTTATTTGTAACAAGTGCAGAGACTGAGAAAATTAATCCCTCCATTGATTTTCATAGAGTAACATCGAGCAGATATTAAGATCAGTATCATATTTTAACTGATCTTTGTCTACAATATATTTTGCAGTCCAAGAAAGCTTTCAGTGTGATTTCTGAGGACAGGTAATTACACTGAGGCAAATCCAAAATCAAAACAGTTTTGGGATAGAGACCGGAAGCATTATGAGATATTATTCAATACATTGCTTAAAATAACAGGAGACTGGACTAATTGATCCAGTGTGCCCTTTGCATTCTAGAATTTCTGATAAATTGCTGTTATTAGATACAGAATACCTGTATATATTTTCTTCCAGAATTTCTTTTGCTACTGTGTTTAAAAACTAGACCTATATACCCTCCCACAATTTTCTTTAAGTTAAAATTCTCTACCACGCCACACCATAAGAAGGACTTGTAAAAATGAACACAAATATGTCACACCCCCATCCTGCCTTTTGTTTGCTTGTTTGTTTTTATAACTGTAAATATTGTGGTATCTGGCTGTGCAGATTTTCACTCTCAGAATGAAAGCACCAAGTATTTCTAGAAAATTGTTCACATAGTTGGGTATAGCAAGAGGAAATACATCAGTACCACATAATGAACATAGAAAGCTTGGTTGTTCTACTCAACTAGAAATATAAATATTTTTAACAAATTAACATACCTTCTTGGTTTATTAAAACTGAATTGTAGTGCCCCAGATGGAAAGAGCGCATAAAATCATGGGAAAAATTCGGCTGTGAGAGATTCTGCACATCATTTCAAAGCAAGGTTATCTTCAAAACTAGATCATTTTGCCATGGGACTCATCTAGTTGAGTTTTGGAAGCATCCAGGGGTCGATATCCCAAAACTTCTCTGAGCAACCTGCTCCAGGGCATCACCACTCCCATGGTGAAGACCTGCTTCCTCAAGCCCAGTTGCAGTTGTGACCCTTTTTGCAACTTGTGACCAGCACACCATGTCCCTTCACCCTGCACCTCTAGGAAAAGTATGTTTCTATCTGCAGTATAATCTCCCTTCATATAGTGGGAAATGATGGAGAGAGATTTGCTTGCAGCAGGAGATGCTGGTCTATGAGCAATCCAGTAAGAAAGGCACTCAGACTCTGTGAAGCATCATTTAAACAGTTATTTATTATAAAACATCAACTGGATCCATAGCATTTATCACAACACAATGTCATAGCTGTTCACCAGCTGGAATATAAATGGAAACGTTTACATAAGGTTAAGTGAAAAAAAGAACCAGGTTACAAAATAAAAATAAAAACATAAATTTATGAGTAACAACTCACTAAAGTATTTGACAAATTATACTTGACTTATTTAGGATATATTTGGGACTGAATTTGCCACTGTGTTACTCCAGGGCTATAGGAGCATTTCATCCATCTTGGGTTTTTTTAGTTATCTAAGGTGGAAATAAACTCATATTTTAGCTCAATCAGTGAAAAATCCTTCATTTCTATACATTTAGGAAATCAACACCGCAGGACGTCCACTGATAAGAAGGCAACATTTTTCAGATGAGAGAAAATTTGAACACACTCAAAATTATATAAAGACATAAGCGTAGGCTATTGTTTTGAGAAATGTAATAACTGTTTATTGACATGCCTAATATAATTGAAAAAATAGACATTCACTGGCAATACAAACCTTTCCTCCAACCTCTAATGAAATTCAAAATCATCTTAGGTAAACTTCTCCAGAACTTACCCTTTTCTTTTGAAAGCATTTCCTAATGCTTAACCTGAATCTTTCTTTCAGCAATTGAAGATTATTCTTTTTTTATCCAATCTGGATATGGAGAAAAGCTACTGCCAACAGCTTTTTAAATATTTGTATATCATTATATGTTGACTCAACATCCTTCTCTCAAAGGATTCTCCTTCTTTCAGTCTTTTCTCACAGAATATGATTCAAGAACCTGACCATCAGCATCGCTCACTTCTGGACTCTGTGCTGTACCTTCTTGCAGTTCAAGCCTGAGAACAGCGCTGCAGGTGAGCTCAAGCTCTTACTGGTGCTGAATGGATCCAAAAGATTATGGCACATGTTTTGATGTGATGATTCTCCAACTGCATATCACAATATGTGATACGGTGACACTGTTAAACCAAGATCAGTTTTTACAGACTTCTTACAACTGTTTTTCCTCTGTCCTTTACCTGTAGCGTTGATCATTCCTAACTAAATGATCTAACTAGCACTTGTCAGAGTTTTATCTTTCCGTTCTTTTTCAAGCCTTCTTTTTCTTCAAGTTATTATGATAGCTTTGCTCTCTACTGTTCTTTGATTTTCTCCTCACTTTGCCTGCAATCTTATTAAACATAGTCTGCATTCTATCATCCATTCATTATGAAAATACAGTACTGAATTTAAGCGTCCAGAACTTTCCTTGTGAAATCCCAGATGTTGAGAGAGTCTCAAAACACAAGGTGGAACTTCATTTTTTAAAAAAAACATCTGATGTTTCACATCCAACTAAGGTCTTATTGAGTTCCTTGTTGTTTTACAGGGGCTAACAAATAGTTTAACTAATGATGATTTCCAGGAACCAAGGTTATGCTGAATGATTCCTCCATTCTCCCTCTTGCTGGTGGTTCTGTGATTGTCCTATGTACCACACAATAATTTGAAAACCTGTAATTAACCTAAGTACCTTCTAATTTGTTTATTAATATTCTACATTGAGTCTGTATTATTTTGTAGGTATTATTTGTGCTAACCAGTTGTTCATGTCCAACTTTACAGAAAGATGAGGAGGGAAGAGAAAGGGAGGGGTGGGAAGGGGAGGAGGGAAGTGAAAGGAAGAAGGATAGAAGAAGAGGGGAAGATCATTAAAGAAATTAACATTTCTTGTCTATTACCTCTCATGATCTCATGCTGTACCTTGGCCATACTTATTGTTCTGTATTACCAATTCCTTAGGTTTGAGAGATGCATCTGTAGCTCTGCGTATATAAGCACATGACAAAGCATGTACTTGTATGAAAGTACATATGTATGTATACATGTGTACACACATAAATATTGAGAAACACACACTCATACATTCCTTGTAAAGTAAACTAAGTATGCTTAATAGCAAAATAAATAAAAAATGGGACTGATCAAATACTGTACTAATGAAAAGCAGTCTAAAAATTTAAGCTAGTAAGCAAAGCAGATTTGCCAAAGAATGTCAATAGCAAAAGGTTTATAAAGGTCATCATCCAGGTAACATACTTTTCTATTCACAATTAATATTAATTAAATTTATATTCATAAACAAATGAGCAATAACAAATGTACCAACTTCAAGATTATGCAGTATTTTATTGAAGATCTCTGTTTAAAAAACAAACTTCCATGAATTCTTTGGAAAGCTAATATATTTTGTGTTTTCACTGATTTCCCCCCCCCCCCCCCCCCTTCAATATGAAGGTACAAAGTGCAAAGTAGAGTTGTCAATTATCCACAGAAGATTTGTGGCCCTTTGGGATTTAAGTTGCTTGATAATCCATCAATGTGATAACCTTTTGGTTCTACCCTAAAATTATGTTACTGGATCTTTTTAATAAAAAGTTGATATTTTATAAATTAGGAGTGAGTTTTCTCTTACCTTGCTCTTCAATACACTTTGTTGCAAGGTTGGCTCTTTTACAGCCAATAATTGAGCAGCCCCCCTGCTCAATTTTTACAAATACTTTATGATTTAAATTATCTATCATCTAAATTTCCACATCAATGCCCAAGGGAAATTAAGATTAACAAGAGAGATAATCAGTGTAGAAATGAAGACATCTTATGGGGCAAATTTTCAGTTGACATAAATGGGTGCTACTCTACAGAAGTCAATGAAACTGACTCAGTAAATGTAGCTGAAAACCATCTTGCAAAAATAAACAGCTAGATCCTTTTTATACTCCGCTATATATGGCCTTGTTGAGCACATAATTTGATCCAGAAAATAAAATCTTTTATTCAGGTGGACTTATTCATGTATTTAAGATGAAATTTCTTTTTAAAAGTTTGACATATAGCAGGGAAAAAAAAAAAAAAAAAAAAAAAAGCAAGCAGGTTGCAAAGATCTGAAGAATGGTTGAAGAACAAGTAAAATTAAATTTGGGGAAGGAATGTAAAATAAAGAGAACGGGATGGTAAGGTACTGAGTCCAGGTAGGGCATGTAAGCTCCTGCTGTTAGCAGCTTGTAGTTCTATAGCCTAATGAATATAAATAATACTGATTCTGAATCTAGACACAAGAAGTTGGGAGGCTGAATACAAGTGAAACTAGATGGAGAACCTGCTTGCTTTGTCTCTTAATGCCTTTGAATTTCTTTTCCTAGTGTAATCCATTGTACACCCTGGAGATGTAAAGTTAGACACACATATCTATGAAAGGCCAAATTGGTGAGTATTATGCACTGGTTTACCACCTAATTTTCTGTCCCTTTTTTTCATTTTATATATCATTGGGAATTTGGCCACCAGAGAGCAAAAGATGAGTTTGCAGCTAGGAGACCTATGAGATTCATCTCGACTCTACACTTCCTTAACTTCCTATCAGTTCACTCTAGAAGAAAATATTTTTCAAGGGTTGTTAAAGATTAGAGAGAGGAACCTAATGGGATTTTCAAAGTGCTTAGACATCTAAACCTAATTAACCTTTTTCTGAAGTACCTTTAGGTCTTTCTGAAAATTCTAACATAAGAAAATACTCAGACTGGAAATATTACAGCTACACAGGCAAACTTTGACAGATAAAAATAAAAGTAAAAATAAAGTTGAAATACTTTTTTAAAAAATCATGCAAAATATAATAGACTTGAAGTTAACATTTTTGCTTTTGGTTATTTTGTAGAAACATATCTTTCAGTTTTGCATCTACTGTTATCCCTGCCTTTTATCTTTCTTCCTCTTTGTTGAAGTTATTGATCAGCCGGATTTCTTGCTCGTGTTGAAATACTAATATGGTCTTTACATATTGATAATATGAACTTAAATCCCTCTGTGTCTTCTGATACAGACTTCCTATTGATGTAAATCATAGAGCAGACACCAATTATTTCAGTCTGTAACCTAATGTGGTTGCAAATCCTTTGCAAACAGGATTCTCACTGACATGACTCCTGGCTGGGTTTGAAAAGAATGAAGGATTCAATTCATTAACCTCTTCATCAGGCAGAACAGTCCCAGGTCTCTCAGCCTTTGTCATAGTAGCAATGCTTCACTCCCTTGATCATCTTCATGGGCCTTTACTGGACTCTCTCCAGTATGTCCATGTCTCTCTTGTACTGGTGAACCCAGAAATGGACACAGTACTCCAGGTGTGGCTGCACCAGCACTGAAGAGAGGGCAGGGTCACCTCCCTTGACCTGCTGGCCACTTTGTTCAGCCAGTGATGATTTTCACAAAATTAAATACAAGAGTTGTGTATTTTAATAAGAGACACATGAGCTTATCAGTCACTGAAGGAGGGGTTTTTTTATGTGATACTCTTTTGTACTGAACTGTTTATGTTGGCCATATTGTTTCTCTGTACTTGTTATACATATGCAGTTCTGTGATAACTAGAGAAATGACATTTGCAAAATTTTTAAGAGACTTCCATTCTTCACATGGTCCAGTCCAAGTTAAGATTTATGAGCCAGCAATTACATACATTACTAGAGTAAGAAAAAACTTTGATTCAACTTTAGGAAATGGATTTTTTGTAGAAAGCAAAGTCCAAATATCACCAGTTTGCCTACTAAGATTTGTGGAGAGCTGTGGGGATGAAGATATAGAATGTCTTTTTCAGAGTGGCAGATCAGGTCCCTCAGCAGTTGTGTGTTTTAAGAGGAAGATCCAGAATGCGACATTTGTTTTTCTGTAAGTTTCCTTGTACCACCTTTCGCTAGAGCAATTTAGTATTGAAATATTCTGCTGTTATCATGTTTTGATGTGATTGTGCTTTTTTATTTGATTTGCTTCCTAAAATGAAGTGTGTAGCCAGTTTAGAACATACCAGACAAAAGAACCCTTCCATGGGTTTCCCATAGACAATTAAGAACCCAAGTACTGAGGTTGGCAATGTAGCTGAGCCAGTGATATATCAGATTAAAACTCAATGAAGCTATGCACATTATTAAAGGAACCATGAACTAGTCTACCAAGTTCTGCCTATATAAAGTCAATGTAGCTCTAATGCTGTTTGATACTTTCAAATTAATTACAACTGGACACAAAAATCTGGCATAAACCACACTTATTTATGTATGTCCCTCTACATACACACACATATACACATCTACAGTTCTTTTTTCCTTCCTGTGTCTAAAACAGTCATGGATAGTGATGCCAATATGAATCTGTTCGAATGAATTCTGTTTATCAAAAGATTCAGATTTCCAAACTACTTTTCCAAACATTATAGTCTTTACCATCTGCACACCTATAGCAATTTTTATACTAGCTTCTATGTCACTGATGACAATATTGGATAGCACCAAGACTAAAACAGCCCTCTTGAAAAAAATCTCCCTTTTGAGATTGATGTGACTATGTCATTCACCCTTATATTAGAAATCATATACTCTATTCTTAAATATATTCTATATTCTATAACATAACGCCATGTTTCACTAAGTGAGTGTTCTTCAGATGTCTGAATATTTTCTTTTTCAGACAAATTAATGATTGCCGTGTAGTCAGATTTGTTTGTAAATGTTATTTTTCCATAATATCTCTTCCATCCTTTAGTTATTAATTTCCTGTTCTATCTAGGATTGATACTAGTATGAACCTGTGTTAATCTGAGTGTATTGTCTTCACTTGCTGAATATTGACAGTAGTACAGTACAGTGACAATGTCTCTATATCTCTGGTGTTGAAAATTAACATCAGCAGAAAATAAATCATCCCAGTCAAGTCTTTTACTATACTAGAAGTTTTTATCATCTCCTGCTTACAAATTGCTTCTGACATAGTTATGTAGCATTCATGTGGTGACTCATGCATGTTCTGTTTCTGAAAAGTAATGTAGAATATGAATGAAATGCCTCTGCCTATAATATTTCTGTGGTCCCAAGCTGATGAAACAATGATCACACTATCAACTTTCAAATGCTAAAAACAAACTGTACATTCAGAATCAAAGTCATACGATGTGTCTGTGCAATACTATTCTGTTGCAGTGTGTAAAATGTGTGGAAAAGACTAATTTCATAGTGTTCTGAACTCATAATATTTAAAAAAACTTATACAGAAGGGATGACTCTTGAAGCAGCTTGCAGATATTCACAAGAATTCATTCAGTAGAGTAAGAAATTTCCTACAGAATTGTTGGTATTATGAAGTTTTCAACAAAATGGATAATTTACAGAGCAGGCAAATTTAACCTTTATGAGGAGGTGACGTTTTTGACGTCTTTCTTCATACCCACTCAGCTAATAAAGAGATGTTTTGCAAAGTCGGGTGACTGTATGATTGTTTATTGGCTCGAGATACATGCCATTCAGTTTCTCTCTGAAACAAAGATCCAGCAGGTAACACCTGGAATTTTTGTCTTTTTGTGCTGACATAATGCAGCTCCTCAACCTTTCATCATCTTAATTGTTCTGATTGAAGAATAATCCAGCCACACTTGAGAAAATATTGTGAACTACCAATGTATTAATACATTATCTTTTAAAATAATGTAAATACTAAATAAAAACCTAAAGTTACTAGAGAACATACGCAGGTGGCTTTATATAATGTATAAACCCATCTCATATTTTTCAGGTGTTGCTACAGAAAAAGTCATGGCTAATAGCAGTAAAAATGGATAGAAAATATTAATACTTTGTCAGTTACAAGCCACTTTTTCATTTCTAGAAAACAATCTGGTCTTGTTCAAAGCATGTCTATTTTTGGTCTGTGTCTTTCAGTATCATTAAATAAGAATTTGAGTATTAGAATTTCTCTTATTCATGATCTTTGAATGTTTGCTATAAGAGGAGATACTTGAATGTCATATAGTGCTTTGTATGTGCATAACATTATTTATTGATACACTTTTAATGCTTCTTATTAGCTTTTGTCTGTTAATGACTGATCTTATCACATTTTTTTCAGTGTAGACCATGCAGTTGATTGAATAACTAAGCAAAACAGTCTTTGAGCCACTGGACATGAAGGGCAGACAAGAGTATATAAATTAATAGTTTATAATATAATTGAATTTAGGGAGGTATTACAAAAATGCTTATATTCTAAAGAGCCCTTTCAAGAAAATTAGGCTTGTTATCTCACTGATAAATAAGGTTCTTCTGTGGTGAAGAATCCTAGGGCTTCAAATTAAGTCACCTCTTTGTAAGGGTCATGTTAATTGCTGGAGCAATTTTGGTGATCTTAGCAAAGCCTACAATCAGATGCAGCTGATAACATCTCAACACATATCATCGCCTGATCACCATAATACAGACAGGGGACACTGACACTAGCATAATGCTCCTGAGTTTTATGCAGCTTTGGCCTTATTTTGGTCTATTGCATCCTGTCAGTTGATTTTTATCTCCTGCAGTTCATGAAGCATCACTTGATGCCTTGCCTGTGGACTTGTCTGGCCATTAGCATCTTCATTTCAAGTTTCCTCTGACTTCCCTTCTCTGATGGGAAGATGAGGGGTGAATCATAATGAGATCCAGGGCCCCTTCACATCCTCAGTTAGGAATACAGCTTCCCATAGAGGACAATCACAAACTACCTTGTTCCGGTCTTGCATTAGCAGTCATTACAGGTGCTGATGTTCAGTTAACAGAAACCTAGTGAAATACAGGTGTATCAGACTAGTCATGTTTAGCAAAAAGTAATTTCTGCTACCATGCAAAGCACAGCATGAAAACAGCTGGGCATACTGATATTTGTGTTAATATTACTTTGAAATAAATAGCCCTGTAACTATAATGCTTTTTCAAATATAAGTACAATATATTTAGTAGTTTTTCCAATTAATAATCTGAAATTGGTCCTGGGTAAATACAGAACATTTTACTGTGGATAAATGAAGTCTAGTATCAGCTATTTCATCTTCCTCATAAATGACCCTAATCAGGGCAATATAAATAATGTTCTCATATTGAGAAAAATGAGACTTTCACTACAGTGATGTGAAAGAGAAGTCAATCCAAGCCTGAAAAATTTGGATCTGAAATGTTCAGAATGTGTCCTAAAATACATCAACTTAGCTGACAGAACACACAACAATTCCAAACCGAAGGAAAAACCTACTGTAGTGACAAAACAGACCTAGGCTGATGGGAAGAAATAAACATTTTGGACAGGAGTCCTCTGTTGATAGGATAAAGTTGTCTGAATTTACACAAGAATTCTCATAACTGCAAAAGTATTTTGACTTCTTACCTCAGGGAACAGTGAAGAGGGGCATTGATAAGTGGGGAAAGACATCCAGGAGAAAGCCATATATCTGTCTCTATATATCTATATATAGACATATATGCCAAGATATAATTGCACAGATAAATAGCTGAATTTATGTGTCAACTAGCTGAAGTATCTAATTAAATTTGACCTGCTGGGACAGATGAATGAATCTAAATCTAGACACCTCCTTGACCAAAATGAGCAGTGCCCTAACATTTTGCAGGTGTGTGGCATTGACTGTGGCAGCATTAGGTAGTATTGATGAGAGGTAGATCTCATCTCACAGGTTTCTTGTTCCTCTAATGTTTGGCCTGGGTAGACTATTGCAAATTAGTATTTGCTGAATAAATATTGAAACAATAAGTCTGCTGAAAAATAAATGGATTAAGATATTAGCTTTATATTATATAATAAAGTCTTATAGTTCGGTTCATGCTCTTCACCGTTAATTACTCTTCATTCTGTCAGTCAGATAATACAACAGAAAAAAGTGGCCTCTGCCAGCTGAAGTAGAGCTCTTTAGTTTTGTTGGCACCACTGGCTTTGAAATTTAATTTGCAGGGTGCATGGCTGATGACAGTTGACACTAGCTTTACTTTGGCTTCAGTGCAGATGCTCTTCATTTATGTAGGCAGATGTGAAATCAGAATCAGGCTCTCAGGACCTATTTTCTCATTAAATAACTTTCTTGTTACAAACCCTTCAAAGTTGCCCTTCAGACAGAAGGTGAAAAATCATGTGAAGATAGTCTGGTAAGAAAAAGCTATCTGAAAAGCAGTTATCAAAACATATTTATATATATGGGAAAAAAAAATCTTTTCATTATACTTCTGGAGAAGATGTCTTTATCCTTGGAGTCAATGATGGGGCCAAAGTAAAGTAGCCTTGAAATCTTCAGCTAATGCTGCAATCACTAAACTTTGTTTAAACTAGGATTTATATCTCTATTTCAGCTACAGACAGTAAGGGTGAAAGAAATGGCTAGCAGATACAAATTTTTTGCTGTGAAATTGCAAATCTAGGGAGATCAAGAATCCTTATTTAAACTTTTTTTCACTTCTACTGTCTTGTCAGGGGTACAAAATAATGAGGAAGGCTAAAAAAGTCCATTCAGCTGTAGACTGCTCAAACAAGTGTGACAGAGTAGACAGACGTGTACCTGTCAGATACCTATAATGTGATTGGTAGCTACCTAGGGCATAAAAGTGGCATTCCTGCTGTTAGCATGATTTCTTAGTCACAGCATGACCCTTCACAAATTAAAGATTTATATTGTCCTAAAAATAAGTGTAAAGTGCTTAAATGATACAATCACATAGTCATTAATGTCACACTTTTTCTGTTTGGTGTCATGAAAATATCATACATGTCCCAGAAACCGTAACTGGGCCTCTCTCTTCCTCATTTCACATATTGTGACTCACATGAGGTAGACACCACTGGAATTACATTTTTATTCCTGAATTGACTGATGATGTTTTGGCTCTATTTTACCCCAAAATCTTTTGATTATTTGTTTTGGGGATGATGCATCCTGTCACTCCCAAGCACTAGGGGGCTATGTTTTCCAGAAAGAGTACAGTTCCATACCAAAATGTTCAGACAAAATCCTAGTTTTCCCCTTAACTTTGATTCCTGCCTTTGTGATTTTATCTTTTATATTTTTCTATTCTTGTCTTTCAACCTACTTAGCCACATGTTGTCTCTTTCTCAGCCCAAATTTAACCAAGGCCCCCACATTTTGGACCTCACTGAAGCTCTGTGGCTGTTTACCACTGTCTTCTTTTTCTTCCCTTGCCGTACCCTGTCCTGCACGGAGAGCTCACCTCTGCAGGGAAGCACATTGTCACTGAGAGAAATGTAGGGTCTCTTGTGTCCCTACCTCTCACCCTGCAGCTGGTAATGCCACCCCAGTATTGTCTCCTATCCTACCATTCAAACATGTTTTTCATCTTGGCACTCCTTGTCTCTAACCAACTTCATTTTTTCCTGTATGTCAGTATGCCATGCTAACAACTACTTTCTCTCCTACTCCTGCAACAGTCTTCCATCCAGTTTCCTGGCCTACGACATGCCATCTCAAGCATTTCACGCTTGTCCTTGGGGCTTACATTGATGTTGCCCCTGCCCACATCTCTATTTCATTCTCTGTGCACATGCTCTGTGCTATGATATCTCAGTGTCACTTTCATAATTTTCTGTTTATTTCTGCTACAGATGCTTTATACACTTGACAACTTCCTTGAATGAGTTCTTTAATCCAGCCTGGACAAATAGTCTCTCCATGGGTGCCCACCAGGCTACCTCCCGTCTAATTGCATTTCTCCCAGTCCTTTAGTCTCACAGCCCATTTGACAATGTTTTCTTGTTCCTTTGATATCATTTTGCAACATTGAAAAGTAATCCCCTCTCGGTGGGATTCTTCTTTACAGAGAACATACCAGCCATATACATGCTATTATATACAAACAACAATACATACAAGTGAATCTAGTGTTTCAATATAATGACAGACTGAATGAAAATGCTGCACTTCCTGCTATGCATATGGAATTTGGGGGGTGAAGGGTTATAATTAAGATATCTTAGAAGATTTTTAATATTATCCAAAACACCTTGTGATATCCCCAGAATTTTAAGGAGATCTAAGTGTTTATTTTCATTTTTCTTAGCTAACCTTTACAGTCTTAGCCTGATCTTTACAGTCAATATTGGAAAATGCCAGCAAATTTAGATTTGGATTCATTTATACAGAATCTCTATGAGAGTCAGAGGAAACTTTTAGAGAAAAACTGCATGCACCAAAAGAAGAGTGACAATGTACATGAAGAGATTTTTGGTAATGTCTGAATCTGCTCATGGTGATGCTGGAGTGTATTTTCCTAGAGCAATGAAATGGGGTAGGAATTTATTTTAAGGATTACATAAATTTGCAGGATTCCCTTATTTCTGATAAAAATGGGGTGGATGACTGCTAGAGACAAGAGAGTTACATGACAACATTAAAGAGTTTGGGGAATTATTGTAGTAGGGTTGAAATATTTCATCATACAAGAGAACTATAAGGTTATCCATTATATTTTTACTATTCTGTTTAATAAACTAAGAATATATTTATCAAAAACAAATTCAGTTTAAGAATTTCAAACTACAAAAATAACAAGGCAAAATAAGATTTTATCAAGATCAATAAGGATAACCAAAGTAATTTTTATTTTTTTAATCTGCAAATATCATCTGCTAATTTATTATACTGCAAGTGAATCTTGAAATAGTTATATTTCATTTTTTATAACTAAACAATATACCTAATTTTGGAAGAGAATATTTACAGTACAGAAGTAAAGCATGTGCATCTAAAGCAGCAAATGGATTAGAAAATTGAAATTGAAAAGAAATCCATATTTACATGGTAAATTCTTTCTAAAGTAATATGTTGTCATCAAAATGAACTGCATTAAGAATCAAGAAAAGTAAAATTTTTCGTTAAATTGTTGCAATGTAAACTAAACATGGAATGTAAGTTTCTTCTTCAAGCTCATAAATGCTGGTTCAAGTATGTCTGTACTATTAAATTATACACAGCTAGAGAACTTTGTTTCTGGAATTTCTGCATCTAAACTGACTAAACTGGCCCAGGACAGGTAGCAATCTCTTGGGCTTTCCTTGAGAATGGTACAGGAACTAACAGAGGCTGAGCAATTATGCAGGGATATCAGAAGTGCCCTGATGGCTCAGGATGATCCATGTCACCCAATGTTCTGTTTCAAAAAATGTCAAAATGAGATGGAGCAAGAAGACAAACCTGGATGTTGTCTTCAGAAAATTTATTTGTATATATATTAATTATATATATATTTATATCAGGGTCTTGATGTCCAAGTGGAGAGCAGTGACAAGTGGTGTTCCTCAGGGGTCGGTGTTGGGACCAGCGCTGTTTAACATCTTTGTTGGTGACATGGACAGTGGGATTGAGTGCACCCTCAGCAACTTCACCAACAACACCAAGGTGTGTGATGTGGTTGACACACTGAAGGGAAGGGATGTCATCTAGAGGGACCTTGACAAGCTTGAGAGGTGGGCCTGTGCAAACCTCATGAAGTTCAACAAGGCCAGGTGTAAGGTTCTGCATGTGGTTTGAGGCAATCCTAAGGACAAATATAGGCTGGGTGATGAGTGGATTGAGAGCAGCCCTGCGGAGAAGGATTTCGGGGGATTAGTGGATGCAAAACTAAGAGCCAGCGATGTGTGCTCATAACCCAGAAAGCCAGCTGTATCCTGGGCTGCATCAAGAGAAGTGTGGCCAGCAGGTCAAGGGAGGGGATTCTCCCCCTATAGTCTGCTCTTGTGAGACCCCACCTGGAGTCCTGTGTCCAGCTCTGCAGACCCCAACATAAGAAGGACATGGACCTGCTCAAGCACATCCAGAAGAGGCCATGAAGATGATCAGAAAGGTGGAGCACCTCCCTGTGAGGACAGGCTGCTGAGAGAGTTGGGGTTGTTCAGCCTGGAGAAGAGAAGGTTCTGGGGAGACCTTATAGCGGCCTTCCAGTACTTAAAGGGGGCTACAGGAAAGATGGGGAGGGACTCTATCAGGGAGGGTAGGGATAGCACAAGGGGTAACAGTTTTAAACTGAAAGAGGGGAGATTTAGATTAGCTATAAGGAAGAAATTATTTCCTGTGAGTGTTGGTGAGTCACTAGAACAGGTTTCCCAGAAAAGTTGTGGCTGCCCCCTCCCTGGCAATGTCCAAGGCCAGGTTGGACGGGGCTTTGAGTAACATTCTGTGGTGGAAGGTATCCCTGCCCATGGCAGGGAGGTTGGCACTAGATGATCTTTAAGGTCCAACCCAAATCTTGCATGGTTCTATGATTTCATAATTTCTTTGTCATCCACAGTCATTACATGAGGAATATTGGAAGGTATATCTTTTAGTATGTGTTTAGAGAGCTAGTAGTCATTAAATATTTGATCCTTTTTTGAATCTGCAGATGCTATCTGCCTTTGAGGCAACAAACTTGAGAAGTTCAATATTGAATGAGTGAAAAAATAGCTTTTAAATCTGATTGAAACTAATATGCTACAAGCTTCAATGAGTGCCTCCTAGTTATGTTATTTAAGGGTTTTGAACAAGTTATATACTCATACTGCTCAGGATTTTTAAAATCTCAATTACACACCCCACAGACTTCTCTGTTCTCTTATGAGGATAAGACAGTAATTCCATCCCCTCTACTATTTTATTTGGCCTTTTTTGTTCCTTTTCTTATGTCCTTGTTGGTCCTCACCAGTCGAGAGTTGGGATTTAGTCACCCTAGTCTGAAGGGTAAGAGAACTTAACAGGCTATTTCATTCAGGAATGGTCCCGATGACAAAGAATGGATTACAAATATTGTATGGAAAAAAAAAAAATTATAACATCAAGCATGTTATAATTTTTTAGTATGGGCCAGGAGGCAGCCACCACACACAGTGACAGACCTCCCAATCTTACTGGGACTGAGACTGAGGTACACACTGCTCAAAACTTGTTCTGGTCATCAGTTCTCAGAGCACACAGTTTGTAAGATAGCACCTTGGTTTTGTCATGAGCACAAAATGTTTTCAAAAGCTCAGAGCACCAGCTGCATAGGCAGAACGGACATCCCACTGAAAGCTAAAACATGGAGGATAAGGATTTGGGCCACCATGAGAAAATTATTCCCTCAGAGACTGCAGATTGAATGATTTTCACAGTGTCATGAATTAATGGGCAAGTAAAATGGGAAACTGATCCCAGCAATGGTGCTCATGTGTGCATTTTTCCTGGAAACAATTCCCTTTTTGGCTGAATTCCATTCAGCATGTATGCACAGAAAATTTCAGGGAGCTCTTTTCATATATATAGCTGGAATTGCCTTCTATTCTTTTGCATATATAACCTTTTTTCTTTTTTTTTTCTAACCAGATGATATTGCTTACTGTGGTCTGATAAGCAGTATCTGATTTATCACTGGAGACTCCACAGAAGACATCTAATTAAATTCCATTTCTTTTTCTCACCAGTGTTGGAACAAGACATACTGTCTTTTTGAGTTTCATGTTATTTCACTTTTCAGCACTCTGTTGGGATCTAATATACCTTGAAAGAATAATTTGTTTTTAAAACATTAATTGCTATTAATAGTAACTTAATATTTATGTTACTGCTTAAATACAGTCCTCTGCATATAATTGGAGAAAATTATCAATGATAGCAAAACTTTGAAAAATTTTCTAAATCATTAATTGTTTTAGCATTATTCTGCATTAAATTTCTTCCAGAAAATCATGTCTTCTGAGATATGATCTAATCAATTTTTAAGAAAAATATTGTTGAAATATTTGATATACACTCACTGTTACTTGAATTAGCATACCTGCTACTGCTTCCTCTGTCTAGATTTTCCTTTTGCTGTAATCACACCTTCATTCTCTTCCCAGTTCTTTTTTCAGCACAAGACTTTGACTAGTACTATTCAAGTGTGCAACAAAGAAGTGGTTCTTGAGGGCAATGAGATATGATTAAAATGCCTTTGCTGTAGCTTTGGAGGGTAGACAACTGAATCCAGGTTAGAACAGCTTTTATTATAAGGCTAAGAACCACCCAGTTCTCGACTGGCAGAAAGAGCAAGTCATTTGTTAATTTCATTTGAAGCTACTTTTTTTTTTTCTTTTTTTCATGTTGGTTTTTTGTTTGTTTTTTTCCTTTGCACAGAGTATTCTAGTCTTGAGTCTTGGATGATGCCTTAGGAATTACCTAAAGAAACCAGAACAATTCTAATAGAAGAGAGCAAGGGGCTCTAATGTCAGTTAAAGCCTTAGATCATCTCTCTGTGAATTTGTTTTGAATTTTGTTTCTCTTGTACTTTGAGCCTCATATTCTGACTTACTTGAGTGGCCTCCATAGGGCAAAATCAACAAGGATTGTTTGTATTCATCTCTATTAAGTGTTCCTCTTCTGTGTAGCTTTGGTCTTTGTACTTGACCTCATCATTCCAAGAGTTGAACCACTCAGTGTGGGACATATTGTATACAAGCCATTTATTAAATTTTACTACAAGCATCTTTTCATGTTTGATAAAATTGAAAAATATTTTCATTTAATAATTTTGCAATGTTCCAACAATTATTACAATAATTTAATTTAATAATGAAAAGCAATTTCATTGTGGGCATTCTTGGTCATTTGCAAGAATATGGTTATACAGGCTTTGAATGCTGGGAAGGTACCACACTGTCAGCATTTCCAGGACATCCAGCACATTGTAATAGTCACCATTATTTGCAATACCTCCTTACATGTCTTGATAATTGTGGTTTTTAACAGACAAATGCACTGATTACCGGCTCTCAGGACACTACCAACTGCAGTGAAAAAATGCTTCATTTCTCTCCCATTGGATTAAATTACAGAAATTTCAGCAGGCATTGAACCAGCCTCCCTGGTGACAATGTTTCTTTACTAAAATTGCTAAATTGTAAAACCTGTAAAAACTTTGATCACTGCACCTCATATAGATTATGAAGACAAAGAAACCATCTCATAAGTAGGCCACAAATTTATTAGTAATTTAATCAAAATTAAACAAATTAGTTATTATTTCTAAGTATAATAAGAGTTATAGCACAAATTGTCCAATTACTAGCAAAGAATTCTCATTAACAATGCAGTTAAGTTTTAAAGATTTATTTCTGTGTTTTTTTGATCACTGTTCTGGTATCCCTTTGTACCCTAAGGTCAGAGGTGTTCATCTTCCTCAAGGAGAACCCAGCACATGAGAATTTGCAACAGCCATCATCTGCCTAGGTTCTTCATCAGGAGGAACGTGATCTTGATATTGGGGGATCCAGAGTCTTCCGAAGGTCATTTTTTTTGTGTTCTTGCAAGGTCTTTCAGTCCCTTTTGTTTCTTACTGGCCCACAGTCCTGTACATAATACTTAGTTTTCATATTGATAGCACATAAAGTTAAATGCTGCTGCTGCAGCCTCAGCATTAAGCTATAGCAAAATAAAATATTAGGAAGCATTATTATAGAAAATAGCCCTCTGACCCCTCCCTCCCTTTACAGTTTTTGAACTTACTGCTAAAATAACCTGTTGACCACTCCAGAAAATTTCAGGTAAGTCCTGATACCTGAATATTAAGTATTTACAAAGCCAGTGACTTGCTTCTTGAAATACCAAAACTCTATTTACTAGTTGACAACCTTGTTTCTTCATAAAAGACCCACTAAAAGCTTGCAATGACTACAATGACTTTTTAATTAAATTCATTTCTTTACATGCAATCCCTCCTCAGCTAACTGCCTTTTCAAAAATATTATCTCAGTATGATAGTAATAATATTGTGCAATTAATGGTATAGCAATCTAGGTCAGAATAGATTCCTGACAAAGATTTTACATAAAGAGATTTTCAAAGAAGTGACCATTTGTTTGTTCATTGCAGTGGTGTGTGGTTCTTTCAGTATAATCAGCAATGTGCTTTTATTTTCAGGTAAAATTAGTGATAAATTATAAAAATTATATAACCAAATTGATGCATGTGTTCTTCAGCAAATATTTAGAAAGTATAGCTAATCTTAATCTCTGAAGAGAAATTTCAGAAACTAAGTGTTTTATGATCAGATCCCAAATTTTCTGAAAGAATGTCACAGATAAAATGTAATGCTGAGTATATTCCAAAATTATAGGGTTTTTGAAATAAGTATGCATTTTTTAACCAAACACCAGTCTACTTAACTTCTGTCCACACTTTAATAATAAACTTTTTTTACAAAGTTTTTTCTCCAATTTATGAATACTTTTTTTAGACAATCTGTAGTCTGTGTGTGCAAGTTTTTATAAACATATATCACTATTTATATATTTCTAATATTTTATCTTCAGAAATATTTTACTGAGACCATCTTGAGCTTGTTATGCATGGTGTTTGGCAACAGCTATTCTCATTTGGATAGTCATTCTGATGTAAGTATCACACGGAAAAAGAGAATATTAACAGAATGTGTTGTAAATGAATGCATTACACTTTTAAAATTATAATTGCATGGGTTTGAAACAGACTTCAGAGAACCGTATTTTCATGTTACACAATACAGCAATTAAGGGAAACATCATAAAGAAGGACAATGTGTTCCTGTTTTCCTGTTACGTAAAACAAAGGACTGAGAGTTTATTTTTATGAATTTCTTTTGTTTGCTTCCATGTTTAGGCCACGAGTGGCATCCAGAGCTGCAATTCACTGGCTTGAGGATGCAGGTAAGCAAGAATAATGGCTCTTTGGTGTTTGTCAGGGTGGACCACTCTTCCTCCTGCTCTCCTCTCTAAGACTCTTGTGTCACTGCAGTGGTACCCAGCAGCTTCTGGAAAGGCACTCAGTTGTTGCCAGCATTTGGAAAAGCTTCGCAAGAGTTCGTGGTGAAGACAGCTGAAGCTCCTGAGGTTTCTGGGTGCTCAGAAACTGAAAGCTTTGTAGAAATCATAGTGAATTTTTGCACTTACATAACACTTTAGAAACATTCATTTTTTAATTGTCAGAAACTTTCTCTGGGTGTTGCTCTCACAGGATGGGCACACAGAATAAAACACTGAAATGAAGCCTGCGACTGCCTGTTCCCAACTATTGTGAATAATGACCTACTGCTCAGAGCCACTCAACTTATACAGCCCTCCCAGTCCCTGTGGTTTGATATTGACATCAGGTGTTCGGGTTTCCCACTGACCTGTCAGTCCTGACAAATGAAACCTGTATCAGGACTGGGATTGTTCCCTTGTTCAGTGTGCTGGGACTGCTGCTTCCTATGCTGTGAAACTTCATCTCCTTGTGCGTGGAGGACCCCAGGTGCAAGGTTAAGAGTCTGAACCCACTGCAGGTGACTGGTTGCTGCACACCAAGCTGGGACACCTCTCAGGGAAGGGGTAGCATTGCCCTCTGCAGCTGCCAGCTTGTTGGTGGCTTTCTAAAAGTATCAGTATCCCCTGGTTTAGAAGTTCATGCTTATGAATAAACTCTAGCCTTAAGGCTTTGATTTTTCTTTTTCCCTTTTTTAACACACTGGCTCAAATAGCAAATTTGGTATACATTGACATATTTTTTAAGAATTATTCCTGCAAGAAAATTATTAGTTAGACCATTTTTGTTTCATATTTCTGTTTTCTTAAGGGTACATTAACCTGCAAAAATCTGAAGTTTTTAATGAAAATGCTTATGTTAAAATAACAATTTTAATATTTCTGAAATCTAGATTTCAAAACAGGGGGAGCAGATATCAAGCAAAATTCTGAAGGCTCAGGAAAAGGATATTACAGTATAGAACATGCCAAAGAAGGACTTGTAAATTAACCTTATTTCAGGTAAACTAGTAAAAAACTCTGAAATTATTCTAAGGGACTATATTAGTACTTCTGAGACTGCTGCTAGTGATCTTTAAGAAATTAGTTCATAACAATACTAAGAGGCTGAAATTATAATGTTCAGGCTTACTGTACTCATGAAAATAATATTCTAACTATAATCCATTATGTTTATGGATCACACAAAACCTGAAGGCATAATATACCTCAGAGCCAGAGTTACCCCAAGACTATCTTCACTCCCAAAAGAGTTTTTTCACTACTATGTTCATTCTCAAACATGATTTGATGAACTGCATACAGTATTTCCTTACACATGACTTTACCAAGTGTGATTGACAAGGTATTGTTTTATGAATTGTATGTTTACATAAACAAAAGTTTGTTTAACAAAAGCTGAGCCTGGCCAGGAAGAAGTCAATAATTTCCTTAAACATTGGGAGCAATGTTAGCACTTTCTATTTATTGTCTAGACAGAGACGTTAGCACTTCTCAGGTTGGGGAGGGGAAGTCAATAATCCTGACATTCTGATTAAGTGATGAACTACCAGAAATCCATGGAGCAACAAGGACAAGTTTCTGAGCCTGAATGTAACTTGTAAAAAGAGAATGGAGGTATATAGACAGATGCATCCCTCCATCCAGATTCCCCTGAAGAAAAGCAATATCCAACCTGTGGATCTCGCCATACAAATGGATTTCAGCCAGTAAATCATATCAGCAGGGTTACAGTTTGCTAGCTAAATGAAACAGATAAACAACCTAAAGTGTACTTGCTGCTTTTAGGTGTATATCTATATCTATATCTATATCTATATCTATATCTATAGCTGCCTCTTTACACTGCACTACTTTATCTTTGTTAATTCTTGGATTTCTAGGATTAATTATCTACTTCTACTTTAATGTTGCTTGATGTAGAGGTGATTTTAAAGGACCAGAAAGCCATGCCTAAGGTTGGAGTGATTCATAAACCACTTTCACACTGCTAAATGCTCCACTAAAAGATATATGAGGTACCAAATTATATTGGGAATATTCTTCAGCTAATGCTCTTTTTATGACATGGTAACACTGCTATTGGTATGGTAGAAAAGTTTATTCCAGTGGGCAATCCTCTCCAAAATATACCAGATATGGAACAAGACTGGAAAAAGGTCTAAATTTCAGGGGTCGGTGATGATCAGCTATTATGGTTGTCACACATGTGAAATTGCAGTGGGATTTCAGTTCTAACTGCAGTCAGTGGTGAAATGGATTTCTCTCACAAGCTTTCATCCTCATCCACGGACGATAACAGGGGTATGATAAATCAGTGGAACATCAATCTGCTAAAGCACTGACAAAATGGCACAGTTCAATAAAACATCGAAACATTTGCTTATCATTAACCCTTGAGAGAATTTTCTGTTGAATTACAAAACTCTCTGAGTTTAGTGGGCTTCTAAACTCTTCTACAAATATCTAATGGACTTAAATTTCACCTAATCCCAAGTTATCTTCACGGTTGGGGTACCTGCTTGATTAATGGCATTGTCCCTCCAACTGTTCTTTCTATCACTAATTTTAAGGAAAAAAAACCCTGATTTTTTTTGGTTTTCATTCATGGCATTAAGAACTGTACATCTTCATAGCTGAAGAATTTTTAAAGGATTTTACACTGCCTTTATTAAAGAATTTAATGGTAGACTAGATAGTGTAGTTTTAAGTAAATGTTTCTGTAGTTCAAGTTATTTAGTCACTAAAACCATTTGTCAGTGAAGGTCCCTGATGACTTCTCTACTTTAAAAAGCAAAAGGTTTTTTTGGTAGTCAGCATTTCTAGTATATCTTGCACTGTACTTGTTTTCAGACAAAAGGCAAGTCTTCACATAGAAAGGCTTCACATCTGTGCTTCGTCCTTTCCAAATACTGAGCACTATGTGCAAATTGTTAAAAAAATTTTGACTAATTAAGTATGAAAAATGTTGGTTCATTGACATAAACATGCTTAATCTGAAGCACCTTCAATTCCAGAAACTCTTACCAAAGTAAGAACAGGTTTTGATGAAATCCTTTGAGAGATTCCTGGGAAGCTGGCTGGGATGAAATGAGTTGGAAGCTTCAGGTCCCAGGACTGTTTGCTGGTGGACCTTTCCTAGGAAGGATGAGGGATTCTTCTACAGTCAGCTGCTTAGTAAAAAGTTTCATTCCCTGTACTTCCATTTTTCAAAATGCTGCCAGCAACAAACCTGACAAAATAATAATTTAGTCAAAAGAATTTACTGGCTTCCAGTTTAGAAAAATTAGAAAAATGTGGCTTCAGTTTAACCACCCCTTAGCCTTCAGACTTGTGAAGTCCATATTCTTCAGTGTTGATCTGAACATCCATTAGCCTCTGAACCAAAGTCTTTCTCATCTTTCCATGCACAAGTTTTCCTTGTATTTTCTTCCTTTTATAAACATTTTGAACATATTGATGACGAAAGGAGGAGCCTAACTCATTGGTCAAATATAATCCCTGTTTTCTCCATATTATTTCCAGGGAAAGCATATCTGTTGTGGTTGTCACAAATGTTATGTTTCATAAATACAATACCTGTGATTCAGTTAATTATGGATCAAATCCTTCAGTAACACTCAGGCAAGAGCTGCAAATGGAACTCAGCTTCACAGTGGCAAAGGAGTGACCAGGATTTCACTAGAGGAAGAATCACTCCACGATCTTCTGGAGAAATGCATAAACCAGTCTTGTCAAAATCAGAGCATATATTTGGGTAAGGATTCAAGTCAGAAGATGGTTAGCATACATGACAAAGGTGTTCAGAATAGATTGTGTTGTCCAAAACAGAGAATCATTTTACTGCATTTGTAGCAACACAAGCATGTCTGAAATTTCTTCCACTCCTTGATGGTTTTTGCAAGTTTCTCTGAGTCATCACAGATTATTTTATTTTTTTGTTGTTTTCTTTCTTTTTTTTTTTTTTTTTTTTTAATTTTTTCCTCAATACCCCTTGCTAACACTTGATTTCCTTATTCTCTCATTTTGGGAATATCTAAACTCTGAATGCCATCTCTCTGCCTAAAAAAATGTTCCTGACCTGGGAGGTACATGGCACTGTGGTAGGTTAGCCTGGGCTGGCAGCAAGACCCCCACCCAGTTGCTCTCTCACTCTCCTCAACAGGACAACGTGAGAAATTAAGATTAATGCCTCACAGAGGGGCCACCAGCTAGGGTGATGGTCTCAGCTTTGGTCAGTGCTGGGTCTATTTTGGAGGCGGCTGGAAGTGGCTGTGTCTGGCATGGGGCAGCCCCATGTCTCTTCTCACAGAGGCCACCTCTGCAGCCCCCTGCCCCAACACCTTGTCGCATAAACGCAATACAGACATAATTTGATATAACAGGATATGGGTGCATACAGCTAATTCTGTCCATTCCAGGAAGTTTAAGTTATGTAAAATTTTTAAGCCAGACCTTATGAATTCAGTTTATACCCCTGTCCATACCTGTTTCATTCTTACATCATTAGACATTTTTATCTATTGGTAGTTTGTAGTGGTTGTGGAAGTTGCTGTTTTAATCTGTGAAGGCTCACATAAAGATAATATTAAAGGCAGACTGGAAAATATCCTGAAATAGGACTTTACATTAGATTACTCAGTGTAAATACCTATTGTTCTTTTAAGCAAAGCTTATGTGTTGAACACCATCCAACATTGACAAATTGATGTTGCCACACATCAATTACTTACAAAACAAATGGAATGAAGATAGTACTCTTTGTCTGCTTTCAGAAATTGTACTCTTCTCTTGTTTCCGGCAGGATGAATTGTCTCCTAATGCATTCTATGAAATCAAAGGCATGCCCTCATGTTAAAATACTTTTAGTTCATCACTGTCATGAGGCTTTTCTGGTTTCCATAACCATTCATGTACAGTAGTTGATTGAAAAGAGTTTGGATTTATGTAGAGAAATGTATGTGGATCTCCAGGATAACTTTCATGCTGTCTTAAAATGGCAAAAATATCTTGTGTCTGTGTAAAAAGCTCTCCATCCAATGTAGTAAATACAAATGTGAAAACATTAATAGCTGTTAGTATGCATATTTTGTTAAGAATGCACAGTAATCAGTTTTCTGTAGGTGAAGAGTGCTAAAAGTTTGCCTTCCATGGAAAACTCTGCTATCCAGAGTACCTCCACTGAGTTAAATCAGATTTAAAAGTGAGACAGAATTTGATACTAAGTCTTTGTAACAGGCTAAAAGAAAAGTGCTCACTTTGGAAGGGATGGCTTTTATGAAAACTCCTGAGCCCCAAGCTATGTTCACTATATAATTGAAGGAAGGTTCAGCTGAAGCAACTACAACACTAAGCACTGCAGAGACTGTTAGATCCAGGAGGGTCAAAGCCTTTTTTCTTACCTTTGGTTTCAGATTACTAAAGAGTTGCATATGGGTTTATCTTTTTGCACAGTGAGTCTTCCCACTGAGGTAAACAGTACTGTTTAAATCGTATGAAATAAAACACTTGCATATATCCTTGTAGAACCAGAGACAACATCTTTAAGTAGCTTATAACAGTATTATTTTGATGCAGTATGCTCAAGTGTAATAAG
The DNA here is from genome assembly GCF_965140245.1 of Athene noctua. NCBI lineage: Eukaryota > Metazoa > Chordata > Aves > Strigiformes > Strigidae > Athene > Athene noctua. The sequence goes on along the minus strand of NC_134037.1, from coordinate 22,875,866 downwards.
TGAAATATTCAGTAAAGGACCCGTATTTTATGTAGCATATAAATTAAAGAGATACAAAAGTAGGATGATAAAGATTAAACTGAATAGTAAGAAGATTTATCATGTGAGTTGAATGCATGAAGACATTGTTTTTAGCAATGATACCACTGAATGGAGAATGGGATGACCATTTGGATGAGGGAAAAGACATGGGATGAGAATTAAGATAAGATTAGCATTAACAGATAGGCAGGATCCAAATAAGATAAGAAGAGTCTGATGCAGGGTGTGAGATAAAAATTAACCTTATTACAACAGACAGAAATATTCACCCTTAGTGACAAAAGAATAGAAGATACTATCTTTAGGAGCAGGATTCCTGGTTCTGGTTTGTCACAGGTTGGTAAAAAAACTGCCACTTCAAAGCCCACACTTTATTTGTTTGTGAAGGATGACTGAAATAAAAAAAAAGAGGTGGGCACCTCCAGAGGTCAGATTGTGGCAGCAAAAGGAAGCGGCTGGTTCGAATTGCTCTCCAGAGTAACCGCCAGTCTACTGACTGCAAAAGCCATCTAAAAGATAAGCCTTGTTAAGCTTAAATCAGCTTTTGTGAATATGACCTTTTTGATGAAATACAGGATTATTTCCAACAAGCTTTATTAAGAACCTAGATGGTCTTTTAAACAATTATATCTAAGCTATAAATTATGTTTATCTGTAGGAGGAAAATGGCTTTCCACTCACTTCCAAGGGGTTTTACTTAATTTGCTTCCAAATGAAACAATGTAGCTAAGAGCAAGGCTGCTGGGAAGGACTTTAAATACCCATTGCTCAATTCTTGGTTGGACAGATGGGCAATGTTGATAAAGTCTCCTTTTTTTCTTTAAATGAAATGAATAATAGCACCCTTGTGATTGTACTTTGATATACACTGATGAGCAATGATGTATAATAACAGAAGACTATTCTAACAATGTGAGGAAAGACTGTTTAATACTGTTCCTGATTGTATTTTGACTATCATAAAGCTACATGTCCATTCTTCCACTTTCTGGACAGCAACTGAATAGTTTAGGATGCTACAAGAGAGGAGTTCTGCTTGGGAAGAAAAAAAAAAAAAAAAAAAAAAAAAAGAAGAGAGGCTTTATCTAAAATATATTGATTGTTATTGTCCCCAATTCAACAGTTACTCTCCTTAAATTAGCTGTGCATTTAGAAGAAGCTAAGGTGAAATTTTTTTAATATCTCACTGCCCAGTCATGGAAAAATGTTTTTTGTCATGTATCTATTGCTGAAGGGAGAGAAATACTGAATGCACTGAATGAGAAAAAAAGAATATCTGACTACTCTAATGACCAGACTCCATTTAGTCCAGACCCTAGTTGCTGCAGATTAGCTTCCAGAGACAAGATTTCACTTTCCTAAAATACATAAATTATACAATAGCCCAAGGATTAAATAATAAAAGTACAGGATTAACTTTGTAATCAAACCTAAGGCAGAGAATCTGCTATTAGAACTGTCTTTGATTCCCTGCTAAATTTCTGAGACGCTTAATGCATTTTGCAAGATTCCTTCAGTTCTACTTGTCCCATGTAATTTTAAATTAATTTTAAATCTTTACTCAATTGAAATGAGACTAAAACAGAATGTAAACAAGCAAATGAGCAGATACATATACACACCGAGCATATGATACACATATCTAACAAATGAGGGAAGGCCAGCATCAGAGCAAATACTCCTTCAATCCAAAGGTACCATAATCTACAAAACCATCTTCCTCTTCTGAAGAAAATAAAAACAAAGCTCACAGGTCTTTTAAGCCTGTAACAGTCACCTTTTTTTTTTCACTCTTATAAAATGTTGCCAAAAATTGCTGCCTGTTGAACAGTGTCAACAGTTGTGAAAGCTGTGGAAGTTTAAAGGCAATCTTCTCAGGAGTTGCTACTGAAGGATTTGAAGGTACTAGTAAGCTTCTCCCACCGAAGAAAAAGAAGCATTGGAGGAGGCTCAACAGTGGGCAACTGAGGGGGACGTGGTTTTTAGGAGCCTAAGTATCTTGAATTAATCGTGTTATTATTACAACTATTGAAGTTGTATTAGATTATTGAAAGGCATAGATATTTTGCTAGTTAATATAGTGTCTATTGTCTAGTAGAAATACAGTAATTAATTTATAATGTGTCAAGCCATTCAAAGTAACTAAAAAGTTGTTGTCTTGATAACTTAGCAGCCACCAAGTTATACTGGGGTAGAGCCGTTGAACCCTGTATGTGTGACATACACCTCAAAATAAGGAAAGATCAGGTGATGCAGTACAAGTGCAGTCATGCTGAATCAGTCACCTATGGAACATTGCATAGTTGTGGAGTTTTATATCAAAATTACCTAATGAATGCATGGGAGATAAAAGGGGTATCAAAGCTTGATATTTTATAATTGTTCTCCAGCTGGGACATTGTGATGCCTACCACTTATATTTCTGGCAAGCTGAGTTTTTTGAGTGAAATTGCATGTGGCTTTTGTTCCTATTACTGACTTCAATTTTCATCTTGTTTAGTTTTTGTCTGTAAAAATGTACAGCTCAAAAAGAAGATTTTTATGTAATTAATAAATATAACAAATTTGGAATTTAATTCACTTCCCCTTTCCCTCAGTCGTCTTAACGACAATAGCAAAGACAATTTTAAGGTAGAGCATAGTATTTGAATTTGGATTAAAAACACAAATGGAAATAAGTAGAGAGGAATAATTTTGTAATAGGATTTGGGACAGAATTACAAAAAATGTTCTGTTTTTCAGCTGAACTTCTGCATTTGGTAGCTGTTATTCTTTTTTCCTTTTTAATTATTTATGCATTTATTTTATTTATTTTTCTGACATCTTGCTCTTACATCTATTCCCATCTAAAATAACTTTTGCTGGTCAGTAGGCCGCAATCTAAATGATGAAGGCAATGATATGGGAAAATTGTCCGATGAGTCAGCTCTACATTATACAGACACATGTGTGTGCATGTATGTTTGTATGCTTACTCATACATTTGTATGAGTACATACATCGTTTGTTTGTATGTATACCAACTAATAAATGTACTGTATAAATATTTGTACCACAAATGCAGTCCTTGACCCAAGTATTTTCTTTATGGTTATAGAGATTTTACTGATTTTTAAGTACATATAGAAAACTAGTGGTAACAGGAAAAGTATATTCTGTACTAAGACTTTAAAACACTATATAACTTGACAGTTACTGAGACTCAGTGTCTTAGGAACATTTGACTTTAGAAACCTGTACTATTTTTATCTCGTTTCTATGAACAGCAAAAAGAATCACTTAAAGTACAACTGTATAGCTTATCTGCTTCTTTATAAAGATTTTATATACAAATACCACTACCGCAACTTTGAAATAATGGAGAAGTTTACAAGATATTTTATCAATTACATTCAATAACTATTTTTTTTTTTTCCCACAGTACTAAGTAACAATAAAAGTGTTTAAATGTCACTAACTTTTTAGCTTCATATATTATAGGTATCAAAATAAGATAAAAATGGTTTAGGATATACTGGAGCAATAAAAATCTGAATTACTAAATGGGTTGGTGATATGCAGTTACATTTTATGTTATCTATTATGGTCTGACAACATATCCAAATTTTTCCGAAGCTAATCCTTATGAAAAGCATATTGTTGAAAGAACAATCACCTCACCATGAAAAGGCTAAGAGGTCATTTCTGCAAACTAAAATTTCTTATATTTATTCCTGGTGGGAAGGAGACAGGAACTGGGTCTCATTCACAGGGCCAAATGGTGTTAAATACTTAATTATATTAGCAAAATTTAATCGAGTTTTAATTTGTACTAATGGCAAAATTCTGAACTGTATTTTTCAGTTGAATTATTTGGTAATTTTTTTGACAAATTTGTTTTCTGTGTGAGCAGTGCAATATATGTAGTTTATGAGAAATTCTCTGTTTTATTTATTGGTTCTTATGAAATTGTTATTATGCCTTGTATTGTTTGAGTTTTCAAGCCTTTGAACTTAATTCTTGCTTTTATACTTATTCATGCCAGTAAGGCTCAATTACTTGAAAGAATACTGCAAGCAAACATGAAACAGCAATGTTACAGTTCTGTTGAAATTTACTTTTTAATTCAAATGGATAGTCAAGGGAATTTAAGAAGATGGGGTTTGCCCATTCTAGCCCCCCTTACATTTCCAAGCAGTGTCAAAGGGTTTTAGATCATTAGACTCCAGCTCTGAATTTTTTTAAGCTCACAGATGTCAAGCTATACCACTATGAACACTTTACACATAAATGACTGCCTCTGAGTACATGACTTTCATAAACTTTAAGGCAAAACTTCACAGATGCTGAACTGTATAATTACCCAACTTTTACTTTTATAAAAGAGAGAATATTCTTCCACTATTTTTCAAGCACTTTTTCATGACATTGCATAGTCCTAGAGTGGAACTCAATCACATTTTATCTAAAGAACAAAAAAAACTTTTTTCATTTTTTTGTCTATTTTTTGCTTGCTGCCAAGTTTATTGAACCTTTCTTTGAGGGCCTGACATAAACCCCCAAAAAGCCAATGGGAAAATTCCAACTAATATAAATTGTTTCTGGATAAGGATATTTTCAGAATCCTAATCACAGTTCTACTTCAGTTCACATCCCAAACTGATGATTACGACTGATTGAAAAAAGACTAGAAACCTCAAATTTGAAAGGTTTTGAAATTTGATTTGAAACAAACACAAAAATATTTTTTTCAGAAATCACAATTATTCATTATCCCTGAGAATCCTGCACTGTATGTGGAGCTAGATCTTTTCTCTGTTCCCTGCTAAGCATGCTGCAAATTTATAACATTTATTACTGCATAACTACAGGAAGATTTACCAGCTCATTGCAGGACTGAATTCACTACAACGTTCATGCTTTTTGTACCTGCAGCAAATCAGCAGAAGCTTTCACAATTTTTCTGCAAATACAGTTATCAAAGACCTGCCTTAACACGTCAGAAACTCAGAAACCTTGAAAATACTAAATAAATAAAGAAAAAAAAAACATTTTTTTTTTTTTTAATTTTTTTAATGGAACAAAATGAAGTTCCTTTCCTTCAGACCAACTAAACTCTACCTAAATTCACAAATAAACATCACATGCATCTGAGTGCTATGGCTCATTTTGATCCTTTCTGAGAGCATGGTTTGTAAAATAGCCTCTAGGACATTGGAGAGCTGAAATCCAGTCCTACTTCTGCTTGAGAGAATTTCAGCTTAAGCTGCATCTTAGGAGTCTGCAGAACTATGCCCTCTAACATAAATCAATTCCTGATTTTCTGTGGAGAAGCAGTCCATTTAACACCATGAAAAATTTAAATCCTTAAATAATCAAAAAGAAGAGAACTTGATTCTTAGCCAGGTGGTTATATCATAACTGTAGCAGAAGGAACTGTTGGATTTGTCATTATTCCATTAAATTCTTAAGGTAACAGGAAAAATATGGAGTGACATTCACTGACACGTTTCAAGGCTATGTATCATAAGTGGCACCCAGTATAAGGTGCTTATGATCTGGAAATATACAAAGATCAAGAGGTGTCTATTATGTTTTGGTTTGTTTTGATTTCTGTAAGCTTGGTCAACAATTCAAGTCAGCAAATTCTTGTGGGCCCCAATCATAAGCTTTCTTCATGTGTTACATAGGGAGTCAGCATTACTTGGCATCATTACTTCTATGAATCAACACCTCAGATGGCCACATGCTAGAATGTGATACCAGGTATTTCTAAGGTCACAGATCTTGCCATGACAGTTCACTTTTTTTCCATTCTCAGGTATATTTGATTACTGCATACTGAAAAACTAACTCTTGTCTCATACACTTACATAAATAGTTGAAATACTTTGCTGCTTTTCTGCTAATTAGAGGCAACATTAAGGATAAGCATCAGGCAAAATATTATTTCCTCCCATTATCAAATGTTATGTTTACATTATTGCATCCTGTGCAATAGTCGCATAATGGATGTCTATTGTTCCTTTATATCAGATAATATATACAAAGTACTAAACAAATCTGAATAAAGCCACATCTTTATCTTAAAGCCCATCTGTATCTTAAAAAAAACCCCAATGGAATGAATGGAAATGCAGATAGTATGATCTCAACCACATTGATCCAATTAGAAATACTAAAAAAGTAATTACATTTAATGTAGAATTTCCAATCAAAATTATTTGTATCCCTTAGCACTTACACAATTTCCTTTAACAAATTCTTTTTTCCCCCAATAATTTATTAATCTTGGAATGCTAAATTTTTCATCATCTTGAATTAGAATATTTCAGTCTTGAACACAAATTATCACACAGTTGACAACTGGTTTAGGCTGCCTTTCCCAGTGGTTAATTGCTGGAGAATCTTGGGGCCCCTGGAAGACTACATTTTTCATCAGATGTTACATGATGGAAGTCATTATGACTAAAAGCAGAAGATATCATATAATCTTGATTAAAGCAAAAGGGGTAAAGAGTCCTGACCTGTAGTGTTAAAAACAATTTCCTGATCCCACAGACTAAAATGAAGTCTTCTGGATAAATTCAGCAAAGTGATATGAAATTAAATGTTTTAATTTTATGTATATCCAGTCAGTGTGATGTAACTAAAAATCACTTTAGCTTTATCAAAGATAGACTCTGCTGAATGACCATCCTATGAAAAAGTCCTTATTATGGTATGAAGATCAATGTTAAAATGCTGAATTACCTTTGTACAGAAGAATTTGCAAATACAGATCTGGTCTAATTTTAACACTATTTTCATCAACAGAAATGTGAAAAGATACATAAGCATGGTATCAGCTGAACTGGACTGACATTCAGTATTGGGACTGAGTATAGTCTAGGTCTGAGGGAGAAAGGTATTTAATTTTCTCAGGGTTTTATACAGCATGAAACATAAGCATGTATAAGTCCCTTCATAATTATGTATCAGACTGAAGACTATGGACTGGACTGAGAAATTGTTTCAAATCCTTCTTTTTTTGGTCTGCCACCTCTATGAACTTTGGGTTTTGCATAGGTATCTGGGTGCTTCAGACATAGTGAAAAATATGCTTAACAAATAGATAACCAACTCAACCTGCCTGTAAGTAGTCCAATATAAGTATAGTCATCAATCATTGTGCTTGAGGAATGCTTCATATGAGAGAAGATCATCTTGTGTCTCATACCAAAGCCTTCTCTCAAGACCCTGGGAATGCATGTTATACTTTTCTAATTTACACTGCTAAAATTCACAGAGATAATAGTACCATTTTCCTTTAGTTTCTTCTCTTGAGATTTTAAACTGACAATAAGAAAATAAGAATGGATAAGTTGGGACCATGAAGACAATTTCTACCTTATAGATGTCCCTGGAGGACAATTGCACATGATAGAAACAATTGGAAAGATGCTTACATTAAGTGATATTTTTATTCTGGAAAAGAAGTGATCAGAGAATGAATAATGAAAAGTTAGCTGCTTAACTTCAAGTCATTATGATTTTCTGCTGTAAGACCATATTAAGTCTAAATAAGCAAAATGTATTAGATCTCTGTTGTATTTTTGAATAGTAATTTTTGAAGAGCTAAAAACTGTTATGAATGAATCAGAAGAAAGAAAAACTAAGTAATAAAAATAAAGAATACCTGTGAGAAACACTTAATAAGTGCAACCAAATCCTTAATGCTGGCTGAAATCCAGGATGAGGTCCATACTCCATCCATAGGGATCTGAAGATGGCCATCATCTAAATTTGCCTCCCTTTAACACTGTTAGGTTAAAAGGACAGCCTCAGGCATAGGGGCTCTAAGAACCTGCACACTCCCTGGTACCCACGTGGCCAGCCACAACGGGACATGTCATGAATATAGGTCCCTTCATCTCTCTGATGCTCTTTTGGGTAACTGTATGCAAGAGAAACTAACCCAACAATTTATTAAAGGTAATGATGAGAAGTCAATTGGGCTCTAATCTGCCTGTGTTTCTGACTCAAAGAACTCAGGGACATGAAGGACCTGGTTCCTTTTCAACAGCTGCACTTCTCTCAGGTAGACAGAGAATATCTAACAGTTGTAGACAAAAGAAAAAAAAAAGTTTAAAGAACAAAGAGCACTGAGACATTATTTTGTTCATATGTTCAGCACAGTTTTCATCAGAGATGCTACATATATGCTTTTTAACTCACACACAGAGGAAAAAACTCTACAGAATTCTTAGCAGTTATGACTACTCTTTCCTTTTGTTCAGCTTCAGAATTAGAAAAGCTCAAATAATGGGAGTACCAAGCTCCAAGTAACACCAAAAGACATTTTATTAAAATTAAAAGTCACAGTACAGCTTAAGAGTTTGTTTAAAGGATACTGACTTGGGAATTGCAAATAGTCTCAGTTAGAATTCAGTTACAATGACAGCATGCAGAATTTTCTTACTTGCAAAGCATCCTGGTTCATGACAGTTGATTATTTTCCTGTCTATAAATACACTGACTTTCTTATTTATGCAACATGACCATTAGTTTCCTGGATACTCACTGTATACGAATGAGCCATACTGCTCTTGACTACATGTAATTGGTGCTGCCCTTGTGAACCTGCTTGATTCTTTGAGAAAATTAGATGGCTTGTGAGGACAAGACAGGTCAGTGTCACTGATAATATCAACATGACAAGGCCAGACCCGGAGCTGGAATATCACCACAGCCAAGGTAGATGATTAGGAGAGACCAAAGGCATGAACACAGCAGAAATTCTGAATTAAACAGAAAAAGACAGGTGAATTCTTTTGGCAGAGGAAGTTTTTTCATGAAGTTGTGGGTAACTTGACTTTTCAAGCATCTCTGTTTAAGGAGAAAATTTCTCCTGCTATTTTGTGTCCTAAGGTAAACTGTCTACCAAGTTGCCTTGGACAAACTTCTTCTTCATTTGAATCATTATGGTGTATACTGGCGTGGTGGGTTGACCCTGGCTGGATGCCCACCATAGCTGGTCACTGCCCTCCTCAGCTGGACAGGGGAGAGAAAATATAATGAAAGGCTTACAGGTTGACATAGACATGGAGACATTACTCACCAGTTACTGTCAAGGGCAAAACAGACTCGACCTGGGGAAATTCAGTTTATTACCAATCAGATTGGAGTAGGATAATGAGAAATAAAAACTAAATCTTAAAAACACAGAATCATTCAGGTTGGAAAAGAACCTTGGGATCATCGAGTCCAACCATCAGCCCTACTCTACAAAGCTCTCCCCTACACCATATCCCCCAGCCTCTCATCTAAACAGCCCTTAAACACATCCAGGGATGGTGACTCCACCACCTCCCTGGGCAGCATATTCCACTGTCTGACCACTCTTTCTGTGAAATTTTTTTTCTAATGTCCAGTCTAAACCTCCCCTGTTGCAATTTAAGTCATTCCCTCTTGTTCTATCACCAATCACCTGTGAGAAGAGACCAGCACCAACCTCTCTACAATGTCCTTTCAGGTAGCTGTAGAGAGTGATGAGGTCTCCCCTCAGCCTTCTCCTCCTCAAACTAAACCATCCCAGCTCCCTCAATCACTACCCATAGGATTTATTCTCCAGGCCCTTCACCAGCTTCGTTGCCCTCCTCTGCACTCACTCCAGCACCTCGATATCTCTCTCGTATTGAGATGCCCAAAACTGGACACAATACTCCAGGTGTGGCCTCACCAGTGCAGAGCACAGGGGGACCATCACCTCCCTACTTCTGCTGGTCACACTATTGCTGACACAAGCCAGGATGCCGTTGGCTTTCTTGGCCACCCGGGCACACTGCTGGCTCATGTTCAGCTGCTTGTCAATTAGAACCCCCAGATCCTTCTCTTCCAGACAGCTCTCCAGCCACACCTCCCCAGGCCTGCAGCCATGCAGGGGGTTGTTGTGGCCCAAGTGCAGGACCTGGCACTTGCCCTTGTTGAAGCTCATCCTGTTAACGTTGTCTCACCGATCCAATCTATCCAAGTCTCTCTGTAGAGACTCCCTGTCTTCATGCAGATCGACATTCCTGCTTAACTTGGTGTCATCTGCAAGCTCACTGATGATACACTCTACGTCATTATCAGGGTCCTTATCAGTAAAGATGTAGAACAGAAATGATCCCAACACCAAGCTCTGAGGAACACCACTTGTGACCGGCCACCAACTGGATTTATCTCCACTGACCATGGAGATAAATCTGGGATCGTCCATCCAACCACTGCTTGATCTAGCAGACCTTTCCCCCACCCTTCCCTTCTTCCTGGGCTCAACTTTCCTCCTGATTTCTCTACCTCATCCCCACGGCAGTGCAGGGGGATGGGGAATGGAGGTTGTGGTCAGTTCATCACACACTGTCTTTGCTTCTTCTTCCTCCTCAGAGGGAGGACTCCTCAAACTCTTCCACTGCTCCAGCCTGGTGTCCCTCTTACTGGAGATGGTTCTTCATGAACTTCTCTAACATGAGTCCTTCCCATGGGCTACAGTTCTTCGTGGACTGCCCCATCATGGGTTGTTTCCACAGGGTGCAGTCTTTCAGGAACAGACTGCTCCAGTGTGGGTTCCCCACAGAGTCACAAGTCCTACCAGCAAACCTGCTCCTGCGGGGGCTTCTCTTTCCATGGGGCCCACTCCAGGGCAGGCTTCACATGGGTTTGTCCTGCTCTGATGTGGGGTCTTCCACAGGCTGCACGTGGGACTCTGCTCCATCATTAACCTCCCTGGGCGCAGGGCACAGCTGCCTCACCATGAGCTGCACCACGGCCTGCAGGGGAATCTCTGCTCCGGTGCCTGCAGCACCTCCTCCCCCTCCTTCTGCACTGACCTTGGTGCCTGCAGAGTTGTTTCTCTCACATATTTTCACTCCTCTCTCAGGTTGCAGTTGCTGTTGTGCAGGTTTATTTTTCCCCTTTCTTAAATATGTTATCCCAGAGGCACTATTGCTGTCAGTGATGGGCTCTGCCTTGGCCAGCAGCTGGTCTGTCTTGGAGACAACTGGTATTGGCTCTGTCGGATATAAGGAAAGCTTCTAGCAGCTTTTCACAGAAGCTACCCCTGTTACTCCCCCGCTACCAAAACCCTGTCATGCAATCCCAGTACAACTGTATATGTTCATGGAACACAAATACAGGGAGTTGGTTGATGACAGGAAAGAAAATACCAGAACTCAACTGAGTTCCCGAATTACCATTAGAATCCGATTAATGTACATTAGAGTGCAACCTGACCTATACAGTTTGTAACCACAGCATTAAGAATTTCAGTAAATCCACTCTCTGATAAAGTTTGTCTGTGTAATGTATGTAACTCTGGGCTAAGAGGAGGTTGGCTGTGCCTACTTGTATCCTGTGACTTCAGTGTAGAAGTGATCAAATATCTTAGTTCAGCATTCGGATTGATTTCTTCACCATTCCCCATGAACCTGTACTTATACATACACATATTTTCTATTATATATAACTCTTCAAAATACTCATTAAATGTCTGTGACAATCTAGAATCAAAAGTGAGGATTAATGATAAACCATAATGTATGAGAACAAATTCACTAGCAAAAAGGGGAGATTAGGGGATTTTGGTGCTCTCCCCACCTTTGAGACTGGCCAGTAGAAGAACATGCTCCAATGTTATATGAGAAATTTTGTGACTGTGCAGTTTGCCCATTTAATCCTGGTTGTATTTGTTTCTTTTCTATTACTCAAACCATACCGGTAAATATACCTGCTGAAATTCAGTTTTCTTTGTTGAAAGATAGCTGTATAAATAAGGCTTGATTACTTCCACACTATTTCCCCAGCAAATTTTCAACCTTTAGTGGACACCTTTCTGGTATTGGTCATGTCAAGTGGAAAATGAGAGTAGAAAAGACAAGGCCAATTGATCTTTATGTACTCCAGGGCTTAACTGTTTGTGAAGTTTCCAGGAAGAATCTGATTTTAGATTCTTTCAGACTGTGTGATGAACCTGGGCATCCCTATCAAGACTCTGCTCATAAAAACTCTGTTCAGTAATTCGCCAAAATGACAAATCAAAAACCATATTGCTAAGAGATTCTTTTCAACTTTCATATCTTAACTTTCCCCAACAAAAAACACTTCTTAATGGTTTTATAACTTTGTAAAACTTGAAGTGTTGGCTAGAGTTTAGAGGAAATAATGGATGATCTGAATTTAGCTCCTGTATTTCAGTATTTTGATTTCACTTCTGTATTATGCTTTCATCAGCCAGAGTTTCTGAACTGTTTTTCATCCATACAAGTTTATGTCTGTTTTAATTCCCAATAAAGTAATGCCCACAGCTCCTCAGCTGTTTCACTGAAGAAAAATTCATCAGATTTCAAAGATCTGCAAGGAAACAGCATGGTAAGGTGCTTTACCATTGTTAATGGTACTGATCTTCAGCTGAATGGTATGTGCTTAACACTTCTCACAACTATGAGCTCAGGGAAAAACTCCTTCAGGAAACATGAAGGGCCAGAGATGGCTTAAGTTCAGCACTAAGAAAGAAGATAAATATGCTGCTTTAGACAGCAGAAAGCCTAGCTGATTTGAACTTAGACTCCCTCTTGCTCCAGTTCCCATTGAACCATAAACACCTGCCCAGGGCAGAGAAATAAGGGAATATGAGGCAGCTGCAATTCAAAGTCATTCTACCTTTACAAAGAAAGAATAGCCACTGATTCAGACACTGATTATACGTGGCAGTTTTGTACTCTAAAAAAAATAAGAAATTCCCTACAGATTAGATAAAGCTACATGTATTTTTCATTTCCAATAACCAGGAAACTAGGTTGTCCTAGATGATCTTTCTTCCACTTTCTTCCATTTGTACCCAGAGCCTGGAAAAAGAAGCAAACAAACAAACAAATAGTCGTGGGAATGTCAGCCTTGTCATAATTAATGAAATATCACTTTAAATGTCAGCTAGCCAAACGTATTCTGAATATTTCTAATCTATCTAAATACTGCTTCATAAATTGTAGCCCTAGGTATGATAATGCCTTGCATTTAGGACAGCTAATATGCCATTGTCTATTGCAGCAGGCTCATCAGCACAAGAGAGGCGTTCTGAAGTCTGTTGTGTTTTAGTGTGTGCTAGAGATAAACATAAAGGCAAATGTCCATTTCAAGGATTTCTTTTCAAAAAAGTAATAGTGTGGTAAACTTCTCTTTCCAACTTAAAATAGGGAAAGCATTGGCTATAGTTACTTGTTCTCTGCACTGTTTCATTGAGTGAATAACAGATTTTCACTTACAAATAGTAACTATATCGGAAAAAAAGATGGTGTCATTAAACTGTAAGCAGTTCTTCAAGCCTAATGTTATGTACATACTTTAGTTGTAGGTGCAGTTCTGCACCACTCAGTGTGTAATTGGAACTGCTCAGGCAGGATGTAATATTTTTTCCAGATGATTTCCTGCCCGAAGAAACAAGGGGTTGTAAGAAGTAGCCATATTCCTGGTCTGCCTATCTTCTATGTCAGTTTTCCAAGTTGTTTCATGGAAAATAGAAGACAGAGAAGTAAAACAGTATAGAACATGGATTTGGCCAGGAAATTAGATTTTCCTTCCTACACTAGCTTTCCAATGTTCTATGTTCTAAATACCAACAGAGACCAGTAGGTACACCAGAGCTTTAATTTTCATGTATAGTAATAGCACATATTTTGCATTTGATATTAAATAAACAGGTTAAATTCTGTTCCCATTGAGATATGAAATGAACATTATGTGGTTTCATGCTATGCCCATGAAAAATTTTTGTTTAACCAGTTCCTGAAGGTCTGTTTAACAATGATGAAAATTTGTAGGACATCAGATAATCCTCTGAACCTAGTAACTAAATCCTGCTTGGAGTAGAATACGTATTCAGTGGTAACCTTCTGTTTCTATACAGTCTACACATAAAGTTTGTATAAAACTAGGGACTGGGGATCTCAATATCATATTATTCAACTGAAGTCTAATTGAAATATGACTGCTGATAGGGGCAATCTTTCCTCTGACTGAGTCAGGTGAGTTTAATGGCACAAGGCAAGCCACTACAGTAGACATAACCATAAAATTTTTAGTAGATTTTGTGTTTTTTCTTGAGAGAATTTCCTTTTTAGAAAAAAAGAGCAAACTCATATGAATGTTTTATCTAAAAAAATGTTTAGTTTCCTTTGGCTGTTCCTTCCTGAACAGAAAGTATCCCACTGTATTAAAAAATTACTGTTGTTCTTTTGTTACACTTTACTCGAAGAATCTGTATTTAAAATATCTAAGAAACTAAACTTTATATTAGATAATTTTAAAAAGGAAAAGAATAATCACCTGTTGTGTTACTTCTCTTCAAAGGAAACAAAACATTCAACCTACTTATATCCCTTAGGCAGGAAATGTAATAATGTTAGAAGTTAAGTAAAGACTGTCAAACAATACAAACTTTAGAAAATTGAAATAATATACAGAATAGGTCAAATTCATCCCAGATGGAACTATATTGACTTGAATGGGTTTACATCATGTACTACAATTTTGTGCTATACAATAATTCAGATGGAACTGTTTGCACCTCAATTGTTTCTAAGAGCAAGTACTTGAAACCTCAAGGATGCTGAGGATCACAATTTCATTATTGCCAGCTCCATTGCTTTTTGTTAAATTTGATGAGAATGTAACTCAAGTTAAATTTCAATGCTGTTCTGCATTAATTTCATCATTAAAGTGTATCTCCACCAGAGAAAGCAATAAAACCTATGATGAGAGATTCCAGCTGGGTTTTCTTAAAAACACAGAAGTATTTTTTAAAGTGGTTAGTGAAGAGCCACGCTGAAATATATACATCAAATCACTGAAAGAGGCATGTGATTTTTTTTTTTTTTTTTCACAAGGAAAAGATCAGTGCTCTTATTTACTGTAAATTGAAACTAGACTTTAGCCTGAAGTCCAGATACCTAAAGCTATTTAGATTTAGTTGTTCTCATGGGAGTTAGGATCTCAGCTTTAAAAATTTTCACGTAAGAATCGAAGTGTGAAGTTGAGTTCCCTCTGAGGTCAGTAGAAAACAAGCAGTCCTACAGTACTTTGTCTGTAGTCTGCAGGTTTGAACTGTATGACAGCATCTCTGTTTTTAAAGTTGCCTACTTTAACTAAACTGAATAATAGGAATTATTGACAAAAAAAAATTTATCAGTTTAGGCATGAGTCTATTCAATGGGTTCTTTAATCTTCCATTATGTCAAAAGGAGGAAAAATAATGCATTTAGAGCAAAATACTTAATTTGTCTCTAGCTACTGTTTTGCACATCATGCTCATTTTCATAATCTCACAATTGCTTTTTGTAACAGGAGGGAAATTAAGCGAAGTCATAAATTAAGAGAATTTCTACAAAGGTGCCAGTGTCACACTGTGAAATGCTTCGGTAGCAAACATTTCAGCACTCTTGTCAACAAATGCAATCTTCTGCCTTAAATTTGGTGGTCAGGTTCCTAAAAAAAGCAGGGAAAGAGTAAACAAACACCTCTATATCAAAGAAAAACATTCACAGAATCTAATAGACTGAAAAACTGTGTACTTAAACTACTCAACAGAAAATTCTGAGGTGATGTATTTATTCAGATTTTTTTTTTTTTTTTTTTTTTTTTTTACATCTTACTCAGACCTATTGTTGACTTCAGACTGGAAGGCTGGAGAGGACATGTGTTCTTCCCACTCAGAACATTTCTTGCTAACTGAAATTTGTATTTCTGGCTTAAGGAATGCATGTCACCTCCCGCTACCTAGGGACAAAACCCACCACTTCAAAATCGACTGCCAAATGTATTTATAGGCAACTGAAAGATTAATTTTTTAAGTTTCTGGGACTTCAGGCTAAATAATGCATGAATGTCAAGTCTTGGGTAGCTGTGGTTTTGTTCAGTACCAGAAAAGTAAGTGCTCACGCTTACTGAAGATAATATAAATACATCTAAGTAGAATTTAGATTATTTGGGTGCCTAAACCTTTGTAGCCCTTAAGACATCAGATATGAGCAGTTTAAGAACAGGATGTTTCAGGGTTCTCAGATGCCTAAATCTTAGTTTAGGAATCTGTACTGGAGCATATGCATATAAATTGCTTTATGAATTTGACCCAGAATCATGAAGTAAGTCCAAAGTTAATAAGAGACTAAACGCAGCTCAGTGATCTTAGTGACAGATCCCTCATTTTAGAGACAATTATTCATTATTTCTGGGGGTGACCCCAGTTACATATATAAGTTTCCTTCTAGTAGTAATTCTGTCAGTTAAGCACTCTATATCTGTAAGCAATCTATATCTATATCTCAATTACTCCCTTCCATATATCCTCCATTTTAGTTTATTATGATTGCCAGTTAACCTAACAACTAAGCCATTTTATAGAATGAAAAAAAGTTTCAGCATCTTCTGACCAGAAATACTGAACCTGTTCCCACATAAACACTGTAGAAACTTTAGATCAAAACACTGACACCCAGTATGTGCAGAATGGATCATAGTGCAGCTTTACATGGTTTAACTAAGGCATGTGTTGACTTAAACAGGGTTTGAAAATTAGGAGACTGCATCTGTTATCATCAGATCACTTGCGGGTATAGAAATCAAAATGTTTCTAAGCAACTCAGTAGACACCCCAGTCCTGCAAGGAGCATTGATGTTCAGAACTGAACACACAAGAAAAACATGATTATTTTTACTCTAAATAATTAACAGCAATAAACATAAATACATATTTGAGAATCATTGGCCTGCTTAATGATCTTTAAAATGAATTAGAAACAGTCTTGAGAGGAAATGCAAATGGAGGCTGTATATTATCAGTATATAGAAAATAATGTTAATAGATGCTGTTACTGCAAATTTTTTGAGTGAAGGTGGGATAAATACTACAACGTTAGCTCCTCTGTCTCATCTCATGAAACCAGCTATAAATAATTTCCTCACTGAACCTTAATTACAATTAAGGGATAAGGGAATAGTTTGCATCTCAAGATATTTCTGGGTCACTCTTTTGTGATTATTCTTTGCTTCCATTAGCAATAAAAATTCCTTGGCTCTGTTCTAAAAATACATGAAAGACAGCTGAATTGATTGAACTCCCAGTCAGTGACACAAGTTAAAAGTCCTGTGTATAATTTTTGAAGACAATACAACAGAATACAAACACTTCATTACTTCTTCCCACGTGCCCAATGTCCTGTCAGTCAAACTCATAGCATTTAGTAACAAAATCAAAGGTGGCTTTTCAGCCTAAAGTTTCAACATGCTGTTATTGTTTAGCAGTTCAGGCTTATAAATCAAGAGTGACAATACACCAAAACAGAATAAGTTTATACTTCATCCCCTTAAGCTGATTCTGTAAAGGATTTATTGAACAGGTTCACATATTTGCAGTCCAGAAAGATGTCATTTTGTTTTGCACTCAGGACTGAAGGCATCATGCCTGGGATATGGCATCTTTATCACACTTTTCTGTCTTTCAGGGACATGAACTTCTTGGTTAGAATTAAGATTTTTCTATAGATATTTAACCACTGGATTCAATGATAAACCTCTGGATTCAGGAAAAGGAAGACTTATTCGTGTTGCCTCTAAACAGCTAAATTCACAACCACTCACAAGCAAAATAACAGGATAAAAGAAGCCAATAGTTCTGTAGTCTATTCCTATGTTTGCCAGAAGACCAAAATTTACCCTTGACTTTCAAATTTATTGAAATCAACACCCCCATTTAGCTTTCCAGCTCTTTCAGTCAACCTTTCTGCTGACATTAATTATTTCTGATTGCTCATATTTTTTAAACCTAATTTATTCAGTTTTTAAACTTTATAAGAATATGTAATTATATATGTATAAATCTTGAAGTACTGGAGGCTAGGGAGCACTCTTCTCCTTCTTGTTAGGAAATGGGAAGAAGAATGGCCATGGAGCTTTTTTGTCTCTCAGATATATTCAGAAGTCTAAGCAGTCGTAGAAAGAAAAAAAAAAAAAGTTTGGTCCTATTTACTAGCAAAAAGAAGAAAACAGAGATACAGTGAAAGCTGGTGTGTTAATTTTCTTCAAGTACATTTCTGAAGTTACTAGAACATGAGAATCGTGTGTGCAGAATAGAACTGAAAGACAAAGGGAAAGGAACTTAAATATGGTGGCGAAGATGCTTTTCTGCATGTTCATCACTAGGTTGCCCTGCTGCCAGTAGGATTTTGACACCCAAGGTGATGTAAAGAAGCTTCTTCCTATTATTTAATACAGATCTCTGATGAAGCTGCAGAGAATACATACAGAACCAGGACTAAGTACTTGCTTGCTTAAATGTCTTTTGGGATTCTGAGATTGTCCTATTTACAAGACCTGAGCTGTGAGTGGAGTTTATTGAATTGGTAAGGTAAAAGATATGGATAATGGATATTTCACATCAGAACATGAGAATTTTGGTAATGAAATATTATTACTGGTAATAGGTTAATGTAAATTATTTGTCATTCATGTATTTAGATATATCACTCCTTTGTTTTCTCATCTCAATGCTACTATTTTTCACTTTACCTTATTAGTATTTCTTATGATATACTCTGTATTGGTTCATGATCAGTGAATTACTAATTATAATAGTCCTGAGAAAGGAATTTTGGATGAAGGCTGGAACTAATGATAATTGACCAGGGGGTCATGACTGCATAAGGATCCATGTTTTAAGCTTAACTTTT
Source organism: Athene noctua (assembly GCF_965140245.1). Lineage (NCBI taxonomy): Eukaryota > Metazoa > Chordata > Aves > Strigiformes > Strigidae > Athene > Athene noctua. The sequence goes on along the minus strand of NC_134037.1, from coordinate 22,857,108 downwards.
GAATAGGTGGCTACACAGAAAAATCACATACTAGCTAATAAAAAAAGGTTACTGCCCTTCTCACACCATCTTTTCCCATTTGTTCTCATTACCTGTTGCATTCTATCAAAGCTACTGCAAGATAATCATGTCAATAACCTTCTTCATATTTAAACTTTCAGAATCCATGCCATCTTTGAAACAACAACAACCACTTTCTAAAAGATATTCAGATAAAAGCTTGTGACATGCAGGCAGCAAATAGAAATGTGCTACAGTGTAATCTCAGACACCATATTAAACCTTTTCTCCTACACATACTGTTTTTCACTTGCAGTCTTCTCTCACAGGATTCTTAGGTAAGATGGAACCCTTCCTCCAGACTGACCCTTTAGCTTCACTAAGTAGAGTAAGTGGAAGCAGAAATAAAGTTAATCTGAACAAATGCATACATTTGATAGCAGCTGAGAAGGAGTGCCTCTACTGAGAGACTTCCTCCCTTTTTTAAACCCCATCATACAATGGGCAGTCTGCTTTGCAAAGCTTGCTCATCAGGAACAAAGTGACTATTTGAGTTTTGTCAAAATGAAGGCTTAGGCAAACCACAAAGGATTCTGTAGGAAAGAGATGTGGCTAATTTGGTTCTGTAAGTTTTGAAAGGGAGGCAGAGAGGAGGTCTGGACTGGCAAGCTTGCTTTCTAATGTAGATTCACTATCTATGTATTGACAAAATATATTTCATTTTAAATAGAAGATATGTGACATAATCATTGCTTGTCCATAGAATTACATGTTATTTAGGATAGATTTATTGTGGAAATTTTCTTCACATCCTTAATCAGAATGTCTTCAAAGAAAGCTTGATCCTTCACTTTAATGGCATTTTTACCATATACTTGAGTCGTAGCATTATCAATTTTATGGTTAAAGAAAATTGGGAACTAATGATTGCAGGTGTATATCTCTCAAAAGGTTCCCAAAAGAAACACAAACGAATTTAAAAAATCACTCTAAAGAAAAAAAATACCTTTCTTAATGGAAGCCTAGAAATCAACTTATGTCAAAAGCTCGCTTAGATCTGCCACGCTGTAACTACAAGCCTGGGTATAAAATTAACCGCATGAAAAAGCAAAAAAGTTTTCTTAGGTGTTGGGCAGCCACTATTGCCTTGAAAGTCATCTTAAACTGCTCTCAAACAAAATTAATGAAGAATCTTCATGGCATCTGCTGAATGCTGCTGTTTGATGTTGTCTAGCATAGAAATGACCCATGTATGTCTGAATTTGTCACTTTGTTGCAAGTTTTCATTTCCATGAGAGTTCCCTCATTTCAGATATTAATAATGTCAGAACTAATACAAGAGAAGCAAGTTATTATTAAAGAAGGATGAATGATATAATCCTATTTTTTCAGTAATGAGAGCATTTGTTATCATGTAGGTATTAGATACACAAAGTGTAATGCATTACTAATTGCATTAGTATTAACAATTTCTTCCATAACCAGAAATCTCTCATATTTCAGAACATCTAGAAAGAAATGCAACTATGAAGGTAGATCCAGCTTTAAAACTTCTTGGCTATATGAACTGATTTCCTTCTCTATATTTATGTAACAGGCAAAGGTGTTGCCAGTTGCATTACTAGTGTAATAAAGCAGCAAATTTATACAGTTCTATATATGCATCTGTTACTCAAAATGCTCTTTCATCTTAATTTTTTAATTAAATTGAAACATATGAAATGAAAGTTTAAACCAGTGTACTATTCTGAAGCTGTAAAACTATAACCAGCATACTGTTTACATGTCTACAAATCGTTCCAACATATCAGTCAGACATTTAGCAATGTCTGCAAACAGATAATATTTTGTCTTTCCAAGATATAAACGGCCATAAAATCTTCTGGTTTTTGTAACACACTTTATTACTATAGTAACTCACAGGAATAATTTTGCAGTAGTGCTTCTCCTTACGTATAATCAAAAGCAAAACTTAAAACAGCCTCCACCACCACTCCCTCCCCAAATATACTTTAATTTACTTATGAAAGAACCAGGTATGTACACAGTGGGAAATAAATAAGTAAAAAAAAAAAAAAAAAAAAAAAAAAAGGCAAATAACTCCCATTTTTAAAAAAGGAAGACCCAGGGAACTACAGACCATTCACATTCAGTCTCACCTCTGCCCAGCAAGACCATGGAGCAGATCCTTCTGGAAACTATGCTAGGGCACATGGAAAGTAAGGAGTAAGGAGGTGATTGGTGACAGTTAACATGGCTTCACTAAGGGCAGATCATGCCTGGGGTTACAGCATTGGTGGATAAGGGAAGAGCAACTGATGTCATCTACCTGGACTTGAGAAAAGCATTTGACACTGTCCCACATGACATCCTTGTCTGTAAACTGTAGAGACATGGATTTGAAGGATGGACCATTTGGTGGATAAGTAATTGTCTGGATGGTCACACTCAAAGGTTGCAGTCAATGGCTCAATGTCTGAGTGAGTGGAGAGCAGCGATGATGGGTGGTGTTCCTCAGGGGTCGGTATTAGGACCAGTGCTGTTTAGCATCCTTGTCAGTGACACGGACAGAGGGATTGAGTGCACCCTCAGCAAGTTTGCCAGTGACACCAAGCTGTGTGGTGCGGTCAACATGCTGCAGGGAGGGGATGTGCCATCCAGAGGGACCTTGACAGGCTGGAGAGGTGGGGCTGTGCAAATCTGATGAAGTTCAACAAGGTCAAATGCAAGGTCCTGCACATGGTTTGGGGTAGTCACAGGCACAAATACAGGCTGGGCAATGTGTGGATTGAGAGCAGCTCTGCAGAGAAGGATTTGAAGGTATCAGTGGATGGAAACATGAATATGAGAAAGCAATGTGCACTTGCTGCCCAGAAAGCCAACCATATCCAGGGCTGTATCAAGAGAAATCGAGAAGGCAGGTCAAGAGAGGTGATCGTCCCCCTCTACTCCACTCTCATGAGACTCCACCTGGAGTTCTGTGTCCAGCTCTGGAGTCCCCAGTTTAAGAGGGACATGGATCTGCTCAAACACATCAAGAGGATGCCACAAAAACTATCAGGGGGTCTAGAGCACCTCCCCTTTAAGGAAAGGCTAGGAGACTTGGGGCTGTTCAGCCTGGAGAAGAGAAGGCTCTGGGGAGACCTTATAGCGGCCTTCCAGTACTTGAAGTGGTCTACAGAAAAGATGGGGAGGGACTCTTTATTAGGGAGTGTAGTGATAGGACAAGGGGTAATGGTTTTCAACTGAAAGAGGGTAGATATGTATTAGTTATAAGGCAGAAATTCTTTCCTGTGAGGGTGGTGAGACACTGGAACAGGTTACCCAGAGAAGCTGTGGCTGCCCCCTCCCTGGCAGTGTTCAAGGCCGGGTTGGACGGGGCTTTGAGCAACCTGGTCTAGTGGAAGGTGTCCCTGCCCATGGCAGAGGGTTGGAACTAGATGATCTTTAAGGCGCCTTCCAACCCAAACCATTCTATCATTCTATGATGCTATGAACTAGGAGTGTATCAGTATATTGAAGCATTTGCAGCTTAGGCCCTGTGTGTTCAATGGGGTTTATTTCAGAGTCAATATAATGGTGTCTCTTCGGAGGAATGTCCTCACCATACATGTGGGATGGGACTATTTTGAATGAATCAGTTGGTGTGTGACCCAAACCAACAAACAGGGAATGAAGGCTTTCTTCTTTCCCTTTATATATAAATTAATGCTCAGAACTGAAAAGCTAGAGTAAATGCAGAGTATTGAGGACACCGTTCTTTCATGAAAGAACAGACCTTATGTCAGGGAACATTATTATTTTTGTAATAAGCAATGCTACCCTACTACATTCAGAGAAAAATATTTTCTTGCTCTCATGTTTCAACAATTTGAAAATTAAAAGAAGGAATATACAGGAATATATAATATATAAAAGGATATTGCAAAGTAAAAAGTGAAAAGGAAAGGTGAAAAGAAAAATTGTGGTTTGCCACTTTGAGTCTTCCATTTTAATAATTTCTTTTTCTTGTTTCCATGTTACTAAATGAGCTATGACCCTTCCTTAATGGTCCTATAAAGCATTAAAAGGTAACAATAATATTATCTGTTTCTTTCACAGGAAATATATTTGAAGATTTGAAAACAGACTATTTGAATAATGTTAGAAAGAGAGAAAATAGGTTTTCTTCCAAGATTTAATGACAAGTAGACAGTCATGAGATAGACATCCCCATTTCAGCTACGGATCTAAATTCCTTTACAGTGAGCATAGGAAAACATAATCTAGATATCAAAAAAGCCCACCCCAGAACAAAAAAGATGACTCACGCCCCAGCAGTCCTGCAAGTTCTTTTCAGATCACTACTTCATTTGTAGATGTCTTCAAGAAACACACTTAATATTTATGCTCTATTTAGGCTCTATGTCTTTGTCAGTCTGTGTAAAAAGTTGACGTGGTATACATTTTTAAAACTAAAGAGGTTATTTTACACAGACATCTTTATTCTGTCAGAGCATTTTCTGACATCGTGCTTTCAGCATTATCCGTATGTAAATCAGTATTGGAAGGCAGAACTGAACATTTAAGAGTAGCAACATATGTAGCTATTAAAAATTAATCTATCTGATGTTAAGGGGGGATGAGGACTGAGTTTCTTGATTAAGGTCTTCTGGACAGGTCAGAAATTTCAATTATTTTTTAAATAAACATTCTCCTCCTCTTCCAAAAGTAGAGGAATGTGAACAGAAGATCACAGTAAAACCATTTCTACTTAGAGCTATTTGTACATTAAGAAAAATAAAAGCTGGCACTTTAATTCCAAAGATAAGGATAATCGTATTCATAAACCATTTTTTACACTGCTCAAACAGATTTCGTCATTTACTTCCCTAGTTTTCCTTATGGTAATACTCGTTCAGCCCTTAGCACAACTAGGACTTGTGGGGAAATCCATTCATTACTTATTACTCTTCAGTTTATAAATGGAGGCAGTTTTGAAGCATACTATACTTATTTAAAGAAATAAAGTACTGATGAATGTTTAGACGAAAAAGATGAGGAGGTCCAAGCAGGCATTTACTTCTCCATCCAGCAGCCAGGATTTCCTGAGTAACCTGAAAGGAAGCTAGACCCTGACCTGGTAGATTCATCTTCATACATTCAAGAAGGGGATTCCTGATCTCTGAATTCATGACTTATATGAAGATAAACCAAAAAAAGGAAAATTATAATAAGCACATGATATAAATGAACTTTTAATTGTTTCCAAGGCAAATCTGGAAGTACGACAAAAGAGCAGGCATTGATACTCAAGTCCACTAATACATTAGTACCAGGATGAACAGTCTAAACTGATCATCCACACAGCACAAACTCAGCCCTCAGGATGTCCTCATAATGTCCCAGTCTCAGCCAAAGATCCATATCTCCTTCAAGCAGCCAAGAGGAGGCAACAGAGCCTGGACTGCTAGCTGACTTGAAAGGCACAACTTTACTGTTATATTCAACATTAGAGAACGAGCACTAGCGTGCAGTCATCTATCCTATTAAATTGTTAGACATGCCTTGCAAACAAGCTGTTCTCCAGTGCCATTTAGGATTTAGACCCAAACAGGGAGTTTGGACATGGTCATTCCACCTTGGAAGCTAAGAACAGGTGCAGACCATTCTGTCCCAGGCTTAAGTCCAGAGGACAGATCTTGATACTTTTAATATCCTGTTACAGGTGCAAGAAATAAAGCCCTGAGAATCCAATCAGGTATGTGGTCATGTGAGGAAAAATCCCTAGGAAAAAATCTCTTTAATATCTTCAGCATTTAAAGTAGTCAATGTAGGATTAGTGGATCTGAGAGTAAGCTAGCTTGTTAAGAAGGACCAACATAAGGTTTCCCATTTATATACTGTCTTGAACTATTATTTTTTTTAAGTACCTCAGTGGCCATTTATTCTGCATATAGAAATACAACCCAATGTAGTATAGACGAAGGGTGGTAAGGAGTTGTAATCTGCATTTTTGTTTTCTTTATTTCTATAGACACGTAATGACACTATAACGTTACTTTGCTTAACTTTAAGATCCAAAGAACATGACCTGTGTTTAGCTTCCTTGACTTCTTCTGAGTAGTTCTGACTCAGGGTATAGTCCAAAGAGCACTTTGTGTACACTCAGTCTTAATGACTTCTGACTATATCTACAGTCTATGATCTTGAACTTCAGAAAGTGTCCTAAATGTTTTTCATCCACAAAAAGAAAGTCTCTAGTTCACTTAGATTAATGCTTGAACTCTGGCCCTCTGGGACCATTTGGTCAGCATATAACACTGCAAGGATATTAAAATTATCTACAGTTTTGGACCCAAGCAAGAATATTTTCCGGTTGTTTTGTGCTCACACAAGTCATTTCATAGACAGTGTGTAAAAATGCTTGCAAATAACAATCTACTGTGTATCTTTCACCTTTTCTGCCCTTTTGTACTTCTTAGCTCTCCTGGTGATAAGAGCTTGCAAATAATTTCAGTCCCCCTTCTCATATCCAAAGCCTGAAGCTCTGCAGGCAAAGAGAGAAAGGTCTAACAAATAAGTGTCACCAGAAGAACTCACAAGATTCCTGCATGAAACTCACTAAATGACTTACACCCACACACATATTTCTGTTCCTGCAGAACTCACTCTGGCTTTAGGAAAGGACTGTGGAGATGACCTTTTGCTCACTGGCTGTGATCACCACTGTGTCTGCAAATGTGTGTGGATAATTTCAAGGTGACTCCAGACATCCTACTCTCAGGTATACTCAGACCCACCAAAACATGGCAGGCATGACCTCAGTAAGCAACACTTCAGCAGTTCACCTGTCCTCCCCTTGAATCAGTGAGCTGCTCTGGCTTGTGACTCTGGCCAGCTGAGCAGGCTGTTTCTTGAGATAAGCCTGAACATTGCTGGTTAGCTTCTATCCCTCTTTTCCTCAGGCCCTGGCCAGAGACTCCATGGTCCCTGTGTGGAGTAGTCAAGTAGGACAGGAGATGAGTGACAGAAGAGAATTTCACGAGAAATCATGAAAAGCCACAGATCGTACCTCTGGGTTCCGTGCTTGAGCCCATGCACAGGGAGAGGATGATCCCCAGGCCATCCTTGACAGTAGGCAAGCACAGCAATGGAGACATGTCGGTGAGTGACACACATTATTTTACTGCCATGGCAAAGATTCAAGCAGCACGATGACACACAGATTCTTGACTGCTGTTGTGAAGCACAGGATGTAGAACTTGCCATAGGTTGTTGGCTCTCTTACCTGATGCAATGGTGGTTCATCAGTGCTTTTAAGAGCCATGTGCCTTCCCTGCTCCAGTGTGCAGACATCTCTGCTTGCTCAGAACTTAACATTTAATTTTTCAACAGCACAAATGATCACCACCATGAAAGACCTAAAACCAAAAATGCTTTGTCCTTGGTAAATCAGGCTCTCTTTGCTGCAAGTGTAACATCCCAAATATTTAATTTTAATTTTAATGAAGTTGCTGTGTTTGATAAAGGTCAGTGCTGTCAACACAGAAAAATGCTGAAGTTCGAAGCAGCTTGTTTTCTCAAAAGACTGAACTTTGGAATTGATGATATATATTAGCAGCGCTTAGTGTTCACACTAAAGAAACACTAATATGAAATTCATTAATCTCCCCTATTTATTAGGGTTCTGAAAAAAATCATGGAGGCTTTTAGAAAAAAGTCTGTGAGGGTTAGTGAATTGGGAGTATGTATTACTAATGGTTTATTTCATCATAAATATTACAGCTTAAGTAACTTTCTGAATAAGAGTTTTTATAAAGTAGTTGCTATGGAAGTTTATACCTGAAAGTCATAAAGCAACTTTTCCTCACTTAAGTTTTACAGAAATAGAGGCAGCAGAACCCTCACTGATATCCTGTGATTTCTGGATCCTTCATTCGCATGTCAGTCAGATGGCTGGCTGTAGCTCTGTCTTCATCTCTCAGATTTTCTGCTCTCACTCTCTTAACAAGAATATTCCCCATGAAAGACGCTAAAGATCTCTGTGTACCCACATCCTTGCTAGTAGGTGTTCTCAGTGAGGACTGCAGCACAGGGCAGAGAGTAAAATTTAGAAGGTTAAAACAACACAAAAATCTCACAGGAGATTTTAGCAAACTACTGCTACTACAGCTAACTTACACACCAAATAAAATTCACTTGAGCCACAGAAAGAAACTGCAGTGAGGGGCTGAGTGAAAGGCAAATCAGACTAACATTCTGTAGAGAAAATAAGTGGCTATTACTCTAGTTACTTAAAGAGGTCATGACAGAAAGAGATCGTTAGATGCTATACATGCATCAGAAACTATTAAATATCATCTGTTTCCCCTTTAATAAAGACAGTAACTTGTCTTTGATCAAATCATTACTTGTTTTGTGTTAAATAAATGAACATATGCTTAGCACAGACTCAAGGCACTGAGACCAAAATTAGTTGAGAGACATCAATAGGCAGAAAATTACAGAAAAACATTTAAATGTTTATTCACTAGAAACCATGATCCTGGATAAAAGATGAGATGCACTGCAATTTCTCAATTGAGAGCATAGATATGACCTATTGGGTAGTGTTAGAACTTGGAAACACGATCTCTGTGACTTGATGAAAAAATCAACAGGTATGAACTCTTTAAAAAGAAGCAACTGGAAGAAACATTCTGTGTTGTATATCAGAGAATCATGGATCACCAGGCTGGAAGGGACCTCAAAGATCATCTCGTCCAAACTTTCTCAGCAAAAACATGGTCTAGACAAGATGGCCCAGCACCCCGTTCAGCTGAACCTTAAAAGTGTCCAATGTTGGGGAACCCACCTGAGGAGATTATTCCAGCAGTTAATTGTTCTCATTGCAAAAATTTTTCCTCTAGTGTCCAATTAGAATCTCCCCAGTAGTAACTTGCATCCATTACCCCTTGTCTTTTCTATGCAACTCCTTGTAAAAAGGGAGTCTCCATCTTCACTGCGGACACCTTTTAAATACTGGAACATGGTAATAAGGTCTCCCCTAAGCATTCTCTTCTCAAGGCTGAACAAACCATATTTTCTCATATGACAGGCTTCCCAGTCTCTTGATCATCTTGCAGCCTTCCTCTGGACTCTCTCCAGATTGTCGACACAATTTTGGTACAGCAGGGACCAAAACTGAACACAGTAATCCAGGTGTGGCCTGACAAGCACTGAGTAGAACAAGATAATGACTTCTTTATCTCTGCTTGTGATGTCCTTGTTGATGCAACCCAACATCTTGTTGGATTTCTTTCCCATTACAGCTCACTGTTCTTTCATATTGAGCTTGTCCACCAGGAACGCCATGTCCCTTTCCACAGAGCTGTTCTCCAGCCGGGTAGATCCCAGCCTGTGCTGCACTCCTGGATTATTTTCCCAGGTTCAAAACCTTACACTTGTCCTTGTTGAACTTCATAATAAGTTAGCCCTCTTTTCGAGCCTATCCAGGTCTTCCTGCAGGGTCACTCTCCCTTCTGGAATGTCTACTTTCCCACTCAGAAAATTTCATCAGGGTACATCTGATCCCATCATCCAGATCACTTATGAAGATATTAAACAGGGTTGGACCCAATATCGATCCCTGGGGAAACCCATTTGCTTGAAAAGGAGCTATTTGCCACCACCCTCTGGGTGCAGGCTGTCAGCCAGACCACTTGTTTAGATCATAACACATCAGTTTCTCTAGGACGTAGCTGTGGGGAACTGTATCAGAAACCTTAGAGAAATCCAGGTAGACAATGTCCACCACTTGCCCCACATCAACCAAGCAGGTCCTAGAAGGTGATTAGGTTCATCAAGCACAATTTGCTCAGTGAATCCATGCCGGCTTTTTCCAATCAACATTCTTCATTTGACTTGCGATAGCCCCTAGGAGGATTAATTCTATACTTTTCCCAGGCATTGAAGTAAGACTGATGGGCCTATAATTTCCTGGAATTCCTCAATGGAAGCTTCCCAAGGAATCTCTCCCACCTGAGCTCTGAGCAAGCTGAAGTTTGCTCTTCTAAAATCTAAAATTTTTTTCTTATTACTAGCCTTCTCCATGCTCAGCAGGACCCCAAACTCCACAATATTGTAATCACTGAGATACTACAAAGCAGGTTTTCTTGGTTTGTGAGTAGCAAGTCCAGCAGTGCCTCATTCCTTGTTGACAGATCTAACATTTGTAAGAAGAAGCAGTTCTCTCCACATTCCAGGAACTTGATGGATGACATGTGAGCTGCTCTATTGTTCTTCCAACAAATGTCTGGGTAGTTGAAGTCACCCATAAGAACCAGGATCTGTTGACCTGGAGCTTGCTTAAGCTTGCTTATTGCTTCATTGCCCTTATTGTCTTGTTTCAGAGGTTGGTAACAGATGTCTACTGTAAAATCCTCCTGGGAGACGACCTCTCTGTCCTTGACCCAGAGGCATTCAATAGAGCTTCCACAGTCACTGTGGTTGATTTCTATACACTGAAGGTTCTCTTTAACAAGAGTGTCACTCCTCCACCTCTTCTTTCCTGCCTTTACGAAACAGGCTATAGCCATCCATCATGATCCTCCAGTCATGTAAGCTGCCTCACCACATTTCAGTTATTCCTATGATATCATAACTTCCTGACTGGGTGCAGAGCTCCAGTTCCTCTTGTTTGTTCCCCAGGCTGCATGCATTGGTATACATACACTTGAGGTGGCTGGCTTTCTGTTTCATACGTTGGAAGGCAGCTAAGGAACATTTGTCGCTGCTCTGCTCGGCCTGGTTTATTCCCCAGTGGTTTTCAATGGCATGAGTATCACCACTTTGGACCCTGCCGTCCCAGTTTAAGTATGGCATTATCTGTTTAAAAATCACTGATCCATTCGAAGTAATCATCTTGAATATTTGTGTATTCTTACATATGGAGTATGAAATCATAGATATTAGATAGTGTCTGCTACAAGGGGAAAAGAACTGCTTATATTTTTGGGACTTCTACCTGAATGGCATAAGCTTCAATCCACATGCTGCAGGCACTCAAAGAGCCTTACAATATCTAAGTATCACAGCAGTCAGTTTTTGAAGTGCTGAAAATGTTACAGTTAACAGGCAAAGAGTTTGTATCAAACCCTCTCTTACAGACAAGGAAAATTTGATCAGAGTCTAAAATTAGTGATAACTTAGGAACAACAAAGGATGATCTCTTTATGTTTGCTCTAATAGTAAGAAAGAAAAGAGTGAATGCTTTTGGTGTGCTAATTATGACACTTTACCATAGTTGGAATAAATCATGGGTAAAATAATTGAAAATTGTAGATTATCGTTGTTAAAACTTTTAAGAGAATTTGGCAGCTTTTGTAAAAAAATTCTCAGAGAATAAGACTACAGTAGACAAAGAACACAATGCATATAATTTAAAATTGAATAAAAATTGATTTTAATATAACTTCAAAACATTAAAATTCTCAAGATAAGCTTCACAGAGATACTTTTGCCTTCAGTCACTCTCATGAACATTCCCTTCAAGTAACAGTCCTAGCCTGCAGTCATTCAGAATAGAGCATATTCTGATTAATTTAGAAGATTTTGAATATAAACATACTTGTAATATTCAAATGATCCTTCCTCTGATAAGTGGCAGGAGAGGGAGAAAGATCTCCAGCCTTGTCTGCATACTAGCTTTTAAGACAGTTCCTCAGTATGATTCCTTTCAGTCCTACACTTCTTCCAGTCTCACTCAGAATGGTGATCGTTTGCCAAAAGATTGTGTTGCCTAAACCTTCCTCCATGTAGAAGACTTTTACCACCGTTGTTAATATCTTGTCGGGAAGACAAATATTAGAGGCTGATAAAATGACATACATTGTGTTTCATGACAAACAAAGGGGACAAATGTAGCTATTCAAGGTCCTTTTATTTTCCAGATTACAAAAGCACTTTTAAGAACTTTCTCTTTTCCTCTAGGATTTTTGTGGCTTCATACTTAAATAGCATTCTTTCTCTGCCCGTACAAAAAGTACGTTTTTTTGATGGGGACAAACAAGTAGGATTTTTTTTCTAAATAAAAATATTTTGTATTATTTGGGTGATATGATTTATCTTAAAATCAGGCATCTAGTGCTATGTAAGAAATCTAAATGTTTGTCAGCAATATATCTCAATAGTAACCCCATCATCACCCTCTCCTGCCCACACATATGAATCTAAACAGTCACAATAAAACAGCACTATTGTGAGATAAGCTGTGAAAGAGAACACCCATTAGATCAATTTAACACAATGACATTACATCATTAGAAATCTGAATAAGATTTTTTTTTTTTTTTTTTTTGTAAGTAAAACTATAATACATTCCAAAGAGGGATCAATGCAAGGCACTCCATACTATGCACAAATTCAAGTTAGGTGACCCTATGGGCATCTTCTAGCTTCAAAAGCCATTAACTCCAACTGTCCTCCAAAAATCCTGAGACCTTGAGTTGCAGCATCAACCTGTAAAAATTCCTCTATTCGCTTGGTATTTTGCTCAAGTTGTTCATTACCACAAAAAGTAATCTTAGTTTTTATCTGAATTTGTCTGTCTACCATATGCCTATTACAACTTTTGTCAATAAATCATTGTCTTTATAGTATTTTATATTTCTGCTTTGTGAAATAACTTTTATTCTTTAATCAAGTCACTTTTTCATCTTGATAATCTGAATGAATTAAAACCCTTTTATCTCCCTTTTGAGCTCTCTTCTTTGTCTTGTGGGGTTTTTTTGGTTTGTTTTTTTTGGGGGGTTGGTTTTTTTTTTTTTTTTGTTGAGCCTTTTTAAAGTACAAACTCCAGGAATGGTTACAGTGATCCAGTACAAGGATTGATCAGCCCTTACATGACTTGTTTCAAGACTTAATGGCAAAGGTCCATAAAAATCTGTTGTTCATGATCCTGTGTATTCTATTTCCATTATTGTTTTTTTTTCATGATTCACGCCTGTGTGAAGAAAACAAAAATCATGAGGTGGTGTCTGGTGGTCAGTGCCAGAGGAAAAAAACTTATCAGGTGAATAGGAACATCAGATGTGCTAGCAAAGAAAAGTGAGTTTTCTAGTTTACAGCCTAAATATAGTTCTGGCATGGAACATACAGGTATTCCTTCTAGAACTGTACCTGACATGTACAAGCCATGAGAAATCTGTTTTACCTTCCCTGAGACTTACAGGTAAGAGGTAAAACATTATTCCCTTAACAGTAACATGCCTCATTATAATGCTACTCCAGGCTATACTGTAATCTTTTATGACAAAAAGTAGGAAATGCTGAGTCAAGTTCTTTTTTCTTATCATAAGTGGCTCTTCTACTCTTTCACAACTGAGAGCAGATGACAAATTTGTCTGTGTGAACAAGAAAAAAAAAAAAAAGTAAATAACACTAATCTAATGCTTTTATTATAAATCTCCTTTGAAGTTACTTGCACAGTGCTGCACCATCGATCCTGTTTAAAGGATTTTCATCTCTACACTGAGGACATTTGCTGAGTTTCTTTTTACTTGGCAGTTTAGTTACCACTTTAATAAAATAAACAGGTGAAAGAATCTAGGAACATTGGATTTGCCATTCTGGATCAATGCACTCACCCATCAAATCCAGCATCCTATCCTACAGGATATGTACTGAAAATAGTAGTTATCTTGTAGAAGTTACCATTACATGTGTTCTAAAGAGAGAGTGAACAACAGTGCTTAGCGTAATAGAAAACTTAATGCAATTTGTTCATTTGAAAGTGACTTTGAAAGACACTTAGATGTGTGTGCCTTGAGTCTCAAAGTATTAAAAAAAAATTATTAACAGATAAAAGAAAGAAAGAAAGAAAGAAAGAAAGAAAGAAAGAAAGAAAGAAAGAAAGGGCATTTGTGATCTATCTAGACTGATTTCTTCTGTAAAATGTTATAGTCAATTTCTTGGATTATTTTCCATTTCAGGTGCAACATATCCTTAAGAAAAATTTCCAGAGGTTAAAAATTGTCACTGAAGGTGGTCCTGCTAATGCTCACGGTAGCTTTTTCAATGGCTAATTATCCTAAAAGTGATGAAAAGCTGTTCTTATTCTTCTTTATTACTCATCTTAATTAGTCTGATTTCTTTTTCCAGTAACTAGCTCTCATTATAACTTTACTTTTTCCATTTCTTATCAACATATATTATATATATAGAACTCTCTGATAAATTTAATGAACAAAGCTCCTAGAATAGTTTACTGTAGAGCCTGTTTCATTATGTTTTCAGCAAGTACATAACTCTTCTCAAAAATCTTTCCAGGTAGTCAAAAGATTTCTGTGTTCATGAATACCCCCAAAAAAATATAATTTTCCAGAATCAACATTCACATTATTGTTAGAACTTTTTTTTACTTATTTATGCTTATAATTGTTTTCAAGTCTGTGAAACTGCCTCTCTTACATCATAATTAAATATATGTACTTTATATGTTGCATAAATAGCTAGATGGAGGGGGGCTGTGTGTACATATGTGCATATTTGTGAGTACATACCCTAAGTTACACTATTAATTTATAATAATAACAAATTTTACTTAAATTAGGTTTTGCTTCTGTAACCAAGATGATCTTCTTTGCAGACCTCTCACTTAGGAGGTCAGCATGCAGGTCTCTGTCATAATTCAGGTTTCTTTTACACTTAGTCATTATATACAGATATTTAGTGAAACTGTCGTTACATTCTTTAATATGATATGAAAACTTCAAGGAATAAATTTTATAACAACAGGATGACCTAAACCAGCCTCACAATTAATTTTGTTGTGGGAAGAAGAGGAACCAAGACTAACTTGGCAACTCTAAAAAAGTAAAGATCTTTGTTGAAAGGTTTCTGGAGTATAATCATCAGCATAAAAAACCACAAACAAACAAACAAACCCCGCATGGATTCAAATCCTCAATATTTGTAAAACTGTTAACATGTAATTTTTTCCATTTAATAAGTGACTTCAATGATAGCATCTCCATTATTCTTCCTGATGTCTCAGCCTTCAGACACAAAGGAACAATAAAGCTGTCCTCAAAGGACTGATAAAAATTTACCTGGTGAGAAAGCCTCATATCACCTACTTTTGTCTTTTTACATCGAGTCTGGCAGCAGGGGAAATTTGTGATAACATTTGGCTCCTTTAATTCATTTTCAGTGTCAACACTCAAAGTTAAGAATCTTATTATTTCAATGCCCAGTCTAGGGAAATAGTCACTGATTACCCTCAGAGTTATACTTATAGATAATTTTCCACCATGTGAGATACAGTTTTACTTGGACTATGTTTTTCCACAGCAGTGTGAAATCTGAACTGTGAAGACTGGTAAAATATAATGGCATGGGAGAGAAAGATCACCCCAACTTCTAATCAGTATTTCCTCTGTTTTCATTAAAAATGTCTTTATTTCTTTACATTTTTCAGACTGAAGAAAGGCACAGCAAGAAATTCCTGGGAATGTATATAAACCATTAGGATACACTGCAATTCTAATTGCTCATATAGGATGCTTATGGTTAATGGAGCATTAATTTTTTATTTTTTTTTTTTTAATATCCTGCTGTCACTATCTGCTTCTTTTGTAATTTAAGCTTTAGCTGTAATCAAGACAGTAATTCCCTATTAAAATCCTCTGGTTTATGTTAATACTGTTATTTTTTAATAAAAAGGAAACTACAGAAAATCAATCCCTAAGGTCATTTTTACTTCAAGTCATTTCCATGTAGGTCAGATACTAAAAGGTAATTTCTGGGACTAAAGTGTGAGTTAAGGTAAGACACATGATCTGGTGCTGTCATTATGATATTTCCAAGGAAGCATAATACTTGTACTACCCCATAAAACTGGAAATATGCAAGTATAAAGCACAGGTTTGTTTTGTAGCTAATTTGAACACATATCATAGCAGTGAGTTTTATAATCTCCATTCTAGACACAATTTGGTAGTATTTAATCAATAATACTGTGAAGTTTTGATATCTGCTCCCAATATATATATAAACAATTTTGATAAAATTGGTTATTTGCAATTGACAACTGTCTGTTTAAGCTTAAAATTTAAAAAGTTGTGGGGTTTTGGGGTTTTTTTGTTTTTTTTTTTTTATTTTATTTTTCCATTTTCAGGGAATATACCAGGGTTAATAAATTTGAACATAGATAAAGGGAAAAAAAAAAAAAAAAAAAGAAGAAGGGCTACTTTCCAATCTTAGCATGCAAGTCTTTTGAAATGTTGACATAAATAGAATTCTTAGATAATGTGACAGGTGCATGGGTTTGCATTTTATGTTGCTTTATGAAGAAAGTTCATTCAAAAGTCATTAAATATAAAATGTGTTGATTTCTTCTTCAGTTTTTCTAAAACACATTTCAGAAGAAAATCCTAAAGCTGTGTACCCAATTTTGCTACAGAAAATAGGAGAAATAACAACTTCATAGATAAAGCACATTTCAGCTGTGCCTATTTCCTTATCTTGAAGACATAATTTAGCATCATTTTATTTGTTTTAATTTATAATCAATTTACTTCTGTTGAGAGTTTTCAATTAAAAAGCAGCATTTATGAATCCCTCATATTCTTCATCAAGCATTGCTCAACTTCTTTACTCTGTCCAGGCTATGAATGCCCACTGATCTAACACAGCAGTTTAATTTAGCTAAATGAACATGAGCAGAAAATTTCCGAGTGAGGTAAGACTTTGATGGTATGCTCAAAATAATGATTCCCAGCATCTTTATGGGTATTAAACTGTTTATATTCCCTTTCCTAAAGCTGAGGTAACCCAACTTTTTTTGCCTTACTTGCAAGAGTTTCAAACTAAATAGTAACTAGGCACTGCACATGATACCTTGAGTTACTGCATAACTAGAGTTTCTGCCATAGTATCACAACTGAAAGGTGAGCAGGCAAGCTGAGCATTCCCCACCTCCCCTTCAAGTCCAAAGCTGGACCATTAGAATAAAGATAAACAGAAAAAAAAGCCTGGAATAATTACTTTGTCTAAGTTCACATGTACAGAACATTGTGACTGTGCAAAAGGAACAAATGAGTTTCAAGCTTTAACACTTCTTGCTAACATCATGTAAGCATTCTAGCACTGTAGAACCTCAGACTTCTTACTCCTACTGTTAATTCTTTTAGTTTGTCAGGGAACTGGTGAATAACAGATATTTGGTTTATGGACAGCAGCAATTAAAAAAAAAATTTCTGGAAGGAGACAGTTTCATATTCTTTGTGACTTATCCATATAGTTATGTAGCATGCCTAGTATGCTGGAGTACTTTACTCAGCTGGTTAGGCATTACATTGATATTGTTTCAGAATTAA
Organism: Athene noctua; assembly: GCF_965140245.1. Taxonomy (NCBI): domain Eukaryota; kingdom Metazoa; phylum Chordata; class Aves; order Strigiformes; family Strigidae; genus Athene; species Athene noctua. The sequence goes on along the minus strand of NC_134037.1, from coordinate 22,839,769 downwards.
CAGGTACATAGCAGTAAACAAATACACAGTTCTCAGAGCCTAATCTGGCAAGCATCTTAAAATTTTTTGTGTCATCTTTATAAACATCATCTTAATGATGAGATTCAGCATTCAGTTATTGACTGCATCTCAATCAATAGTCTAGTTGTCGTCTGTTGTCAGCAGGAAGATGTAATTTCCAGAGGCTTACATCTCATTCTCGGTGTGTTATGAATGTAGGTATTGCTTCCAGCAGCTGTTTCCACTGATATTAAATGAGCCTATCCTGTATCTATTTCTATTATACAAATAACAGAAACCCTAATTAATTATGTCTTTCAAGAGCTTGTTTACTTCCTGCTTTAATGAAACTATAATATAGTTAAAGCATTCTAAATTAAAGTGTTTTCCCATTAGATTTTACAAATTCTCCTGCAATGAACAGAGCAAAACACATAGCTGTTTGTTGCCAGTGGTCCAAAATGCCCATTTTACCCACTCTTCATTCAGGTTTTTATTCAGGTTCAAGCTGTACAAATTAATCTAGAAAAGCAACAATTTTAATTGGCTCATTGCAGGTCCTTGCAACAGTACTATATCCCACATATCAGCTTTCTTCACTGCTCCTATTTGAGAGTCTTCCTCTCTCAGCCTCTTTTGACTGTTACTCCTAACCAGACCCAGTTTATCTCACACATTTACAAGGATTTTACCCAGTTTTTTCTGCCTTTTACTTCTCTTCAAGATAAATCCTAAAATAATTATTCTCAAGCCTGTTAGATCCTCATCTTTTTCTCAGGCTTCCAGAGAGGAAGATCCCTAAAGGACTTGTTTTCCTAGCAACTCTGTCCTTGGGAAGTTGAAAACCTAATCCAGACCTATTTTCCTACTAGCAGTTTGTGTCTTCTGGGTTCCTAGATGCAGTTTCCAAAATACCATGAGTCAAATCTGTGACAAACTGTCCAACTAAGAGCAGCCATCCACTGGAGAAGGCTATTAATTCGTAGGTATTTTAAAAGGAAGATTGTTTGGTAATAATGCTATCTTTTTCTTGTTTGTGGCAATTCTGATGTTACCTAAGAAGGAAAAAAAGCTACTGTTGTCTTGCAGTGAAAATGATGTACACTTGTTTCAGCAAAACCTGCAGAAGAAAAAAGAATAAAGAGAAAACATTGACTTGAGAAGTTGCAAAGACTGTAATATTTAGAACCGCAAGTCAAGTAACTTGGATATGTAGGTAAGGTTTGACATGAAAATACTGATGTGAAAATGTTGAACTATCCTCCACTTCCAGTCAGCCTTACCTTTTTATTACAGTACTTTTCCGTAATTGTGTTCATATTCCTGGTCTTAATGTTCTTTGACTTTTTCTAATTTTACTGCTCTCCCGCTTCAGCATTACCTGGTTGTTTCTCTAAACAGAATCATTAGCTCAGCTAAAAGCTGCCAATTTGTGCAGTAAATTATTAGTTATATTCTGTAGACTGAGTTGGACTGGAGATTGTCAACAGAAAAACGCAAGAGCAAGCTTCTAACTTTGTGTTAATGGACAGAGACGGAGCCTGCAATGAAGAATCTTCCTGACAGATTGGAAATTGGCCAATGTGACTCCAGATATAAGAAGGGTAGGAAGGATGATTTGGGAAATTAAAGGCCTGTCCGCTTGACTTCGGTGCCCAGGAAGCTGATGGAGCAGCTCATCCTGAGTACCATCACACAAGACATGTGGGACAACCAGGGGATCAGGCCCAGTCAGCATGGGTTTATGAAAGGCAGGTCCTGCCTGACAAACCTGATCTCCTTCTATGACAGGGCGACCTGCTCATTGGATGAGGGAAAGGCTGTGGATGTTGTCTGCCTTGACTTTAGCAAGGCCTTTGACACCGTTTCACACAGCATTCTCCTGGCAAAACTGGCTGCTCAGGGCTTGGATGGGCACACGCTTTGCTGGGTAAAAAACTGTCTGGATGGCTGGGCCCAAAAAGTTGTGGTGAACGGAGCTAAATCCAGTTGGCAGCCGGTCACGAGTGGTGTCCCCCAGGGCTCGGTGTTGGGGCCACTCCTGTTTAACATCTTTATTGATGATCTAGACGAAGGGATCGAGTGCACCCTCAGTCAGTTTGCAGATGACACCCAGTTGGGTGGGAGTGTTGATCTGCTCGAGGGTAGGGAGGCTCTGCAGAGAGACCTGGACAGGCTGGAGCCATGGGCTGAGGCCAACTGGAGGAGTTTCCATAAGGCCAAATGCCGGGGGCTGCCCTTGGGCCACAACAACCCCCAGCAGCGCTACAGGCTTGGGGAGGAGTGGCTGGAGAGCTGCCAGTCAGAGAGGGACCTGGGGGTGCTGATTGACAGCCGGCTGAACAGGAGCCAGCAGTGTGCCCAGGTGGCCAAGAAGGCCAGTGGCATCCTGGCTTGTGTCAGCAATAGCGTGGCCAGCAGGGACAGGGAAGGGATCTTACCCCTGTACTCGGCACTGCTGAGGCCGCACCTCGATTCCTGTGTTCAGTTTTGGGCCCCTCACTCCAAAAAGGACATTGAATGACTCGAGCGTGTCCAGAGAAGGGCAACGAAGCTGGTGCAGGGTCTGGAGCACAGGTGGTACGAGGAGCGGCTGAGGGAACTGGGGGTGTTTAGTCTGGAGAAGAGGAGGCTGAGGGGAGACCTCATCGCCCTCTACAGCTGCCTGAGAGGAGGTTGCAGAGAGCTGGGGATGAGTCTCTTTAACCAGGTAACAAGTGACAGGACAAGAGGTAATGGCCTCAAGTTGCACCAGGGAAGGTTTAGACTGGATATTAGGAAGCATTTCTTTACAGAACGGGTTGTTAGGTGTTGGAATGGGCTGTCCAGGGCGGTGGTGGAGTCCCCATCCCTGGAGGTGTTTAAGAGTTGGGTCGATATAGCGCTGAGGGATCTGGTGTAGTTGGGAACTGTCAGTGTTAGGTTAATGGTTGGACTGGATGATCTTCAAGGTCCTTTCCAAACTAGATGATTCTGTGATTGTGTGAAGTTGTGCTGTATGTCCATGCATGAGAATCAGGCCGTGTGAATCCACAAATTATATTTTTTCAATATACCATTCACTCTGTTTTATAATAACAAATAGAGATATTAAATTAAGTCACATCTAACATAAACCTTCGCACACACCACATTCTACCTCTCAGTCTGGCACAGAGTAGATTTTTTAGTATTCCTTCATTATTCAATGCAGTTACAGTGTCTTTATCCTTCTGAATAAATTTAAGTTAAATTTTGTGAGATACAGTATCATATATTGTATGAAAATCTACATAGATATAATAAATATTATATTTCCTACACCTACTATATTTTAGTTATATATACATAGACTCATACCTTATTTTTTCTTTTCAGTAACTGATGGTAATCTAGGTTATTTCATTTTCTGCAGTTTATTTTTTATCACAGCCAATGACCAAATACTATGATTAGGTACAAAACTTATGGAATGAATGTGCTGAGTTTTCATTACATTGTTTACAATATTTTTTTCAGGTGTACCTTGTAGATATGCAGTCAAGCTTAGAGTGAATTTTATCTTCACAAAAATTCCTAGTGAAATACCAGACAAGAGTCATGTGAAATAATCTTCCTGTGTCCTGTAGCCAACCAAAACTGTAGAAATGTGGAAAGCAGACAAACAGAGAAGGAAAAGGGTAGAAATTAATGAGATACCACAATATAACTTTAAAGAGGTCCCTTGTGCCATACAATTTTAATTTCATATCTCAATCTTATGAATACTTATTTTAAGATAGTTTAACTTCAATGACATGCTCGTTCAAATTTGTGTAAATACCATTGAAAGCATATTTCTGTGTCAAAATTACGGTCTTGTAATAACTTATGGATCTATTTAGTACTTTTTCATTATTGGTCTTTTATGCTAGGTGGAACATGCCCATTGATTTTTTGCTTTTATACATTTGACTTTTATCAGATCACAATGTATCTATGCTCGTTATAGATTTCATAGGTAGTAAACAACTGTGTGGCAAGACATTTTCTTTACCAGATGCTTAAGGACCAGATGAATGCTCTCTTTCAAGTTCATGCTTTTCCTTCATATATGCCATAAAAATTTCCACAATTAAAGATAAAAAAAGTGATTAATTGAGGTGCTGGAAATTATTTCTAACTTAAGAATCCACAGAATGCATTAAAAATAAATTCTAACCTTAATTATCCTAGTGCTTCTGCAAAGATGGCTGTTTCTTTGAAGATGGTCCATACTGAATGAAATCAATGTTTTTAAATGTATTTTCTCATTCCATATCACAAGAAAGTTTATGCTTCTGTACCATGATTCTTTTCTGTATGGATTATACAGTTAAAAGGAAAAGCACTAAACAGGCGGAAATAGTTGGTGTACATCATTTTAATGCTTATTTTCATGGAAACTATTTAGAAACTAAGCGGAAAGAGAAAAATAAGCCAGGATAAAGGAATATGTGACTCTGCCTTTAAGCCCATACTGGTATTTTGAAACACCTCTTTAAAATACAAATTCTAGTATAAAGTTCTTTTTTTTTTTTTCTTTTTTTTTTTCTTTTTTTTTTTTTTTTTCTGGGGAGAAAGATTCTGTTGGTTTGAAATTATCATCTTCTCAAATGCTAAAAAATATCTAAACATTCTGCCCCCCCATTTTCTTCAGCCAAATACCCTTAGGCTGGTTTGCTGAATCTTTTGCCCCAAATAGGAGGCTGACAACAGGGGGAAGAGCATGAGGACAAACCCCCCCCCCCCCAAAAAAAAAAAAAACCAAACAGTTTTTCAGGAAGATCCATATCAAATAGTAATATCGCTTTTGAACAAACTAGAGAATCATAGAATCATGGAATGGTTTGGGTTGGAAGGGACCATAAGATCATCTAGTTCCAACCCCCCTGCCATGGGCAGGGACACCTTCCACTAGATCAGGTTGCTCAAAGCCCCGTCCAACCTGGCCTTGGACACTGCCAGGGAGGGGGCAGCCACAGCTTCTCTGGGAGACCTGTTCTGGTGTCTCACCACCCTGACAGGGAAGAATTTCTTCCTTATACCTAATCTAAATCTCCCCTCTTTCAGGTTAAAACCATTACCCCTTGTCCTATCCCTACACTCCCTGATAAAGATCACACATCACAGAATAGTCTAGGTTGGACAAGACCTTGAAGATCATCCAGTCCAACCATTAACCTAACACTGACAGTTACCAATTACACCAGATCCCTCAGCGCTATATCGACCCGACACTTAAACACCTCCAGGGATGGGGACTCCATCACCTCTCTGGGCAGCCCATTCCAACACAGAACAATCCGTTCCGTAAAAAAATGCTTCCTAATATCCAGTCTAAACCTTCCCTGGCGCAACTTGAGGCCATTCCCTCTTCTCCAATCACTTATTACTTGGTTAGACTCATCCCCAGCTCTCTGCAACCTCCTTTCAGGCAGCTGTAGAGGGCGATGAGGTCTCCCCTCAGCCTCCTCTTCTCCAGACTAAACACCCCCAGTTCCCTCAGCCACTCCTCCTATGACCTGTGCTCCAGACCCTGCACCAGCTTCGTTGCCCATCTCTGGACACGCTCGAGTCATTCAATGTCCTTTTTGGAGTGAGGGGCCCAAAACTGAACACAGGAATCGAGGGGCGGCCTCAGCAGTGCCGAGTACAGGGGTAAGATCCCTTCCCTGTCCCTGCTGGCCACGCTATTGCTGACACAAGCCAGGATGCCACTGGCCTTCTTGGCCACCTGGGCACACTGCTGGCTCCTGTTCAGCCGGCTGTCAGTCAGCACCCCCAGGTCCCTCTCTGACTGGCAGCTCTCCAGCCACTCCTCCCCAAGCCTGTAGCGCTGCTGGGGGTTGTTGTGGCCCAAGGGCAGCCCCCGGCATTTGGCCTTATGGAAACTCCTCCAGTTGGCCTCAGCCCATGGCTCCAGCCTGTCCAGGTCTCTCTGCAGAGCCTCCCTGCCCTCGAGCAGATCAACACTCCCACCCAACTGGGTGTCATCTGCAAACTGACTGAGGGTGCACTCGATCCCCTCGTCTAGGTCATCAGTAGAGATGTTAAACAGGAGTGGCCCCAACACCGAGCCCTGGGGGACACCACTCGTGACCGGCCGCCAACTGGATTTAACTCCGTTCACTACAACTCTCTGGGCCCGGCCATCCAGACAGTTTTTTACCCAGCAAAGCGTGTGCCCATCCAAGCCCTGAACAGCCAGTTTTGCCAGGAGAATGCTGTGTGAAACGGTGTCAAAGGCCTTGCTAAAGTCAAGGTAGACAACATCCACAGCCTTTCCCTCATCCAATAAGCAAGTCGCCCTGTTGTAGAAGAATATCAGTTTTTTCAAGCACGACCTGCTTTTCATAAACCCATGCTGTCTGGGCCTGATCCCCCGGTTGTCAATTATATGACTTTTAATGGCACTCAAGATGATCTGCTCCATGACCTTCCCTGGCACGGAGGTCAGACTGACAGGTCTGTATCATCCTTTCTGCCTTTCTTGTAGCTGGGTGTCACATTTGCCACCCTCCAGTCCAATGGGCCCTCCCCGGTTAGCCATGACTTCAGGTAAATCATGGACAGCTGCTTTGCGAGCACATCTGCCAACTCCCTCAGCACCCTTGGGTGTAACCCATCCGGTCCCACAGACTCGTGTGCATCCAAGTGGTGCAGCAGGTCTCTGACCACCTCCTCTTCAACTGTGCTGACCTCAGTCTGCTGCCCCTCCCCATCTCCCAGCTCATGAGCTGGGTGTCCAGGGAACAGCCAGTTCCACTGCTAAACACTGAGGCAAAGTAGGCATTGAGCACCTCATCCTTTTCCTCTTCCTTAGTTACCATGTTTCCCTCTGCATCCAATAAAGGAGGGAGATTTTCCCTAATCTCCCTTTTGCTGTTAATGAATTTATAGAAACGTTTTTTTTTTCCTTACCATCTGTAGCCAGGTTGAGCTCTAGCTGTGCCTTGGCTCTCCTAATGTTCTCCCTGCATAACTTCACTACATCTTTATAGTCTTCATGACAGACCTGGCCCCTCTTCCAAAGGCAATAGATTCTCTTTTTGTTCTTGATATCCACCCAAAGGTCCCTGTTTAGCCAGGCCGGTCTCCTTTCCTGCCTGCTTGTTTTTCAGCACACGGGAACAGCCTGCTCCTGTGCCTTTAGGACTTCTCTCTTGAAGCATGTCCAGCCTTCCTGGACTCCCATTTCCTTCAAGGCAGCCTCCCAAGGGACTTTGTTAATCTGACTTTTGAACAGGTCGAAGTTAGCCCCATGGAAGTCTCAGGTGGTAGTTTTACTAACCCCTCTCTTTGTTTCTGGAAGGATCAAAAATTCGAACATCTCACGATCACTGCACCCTAGACGGCCTCCAACCTTTACCTCCCCCACAAGCTCTTCCCTGTTCACAAGCAGCAGGCCCAGGAGGGCACCTTCCCTGGTCTGCTCACTCACCAGCTGTGTGAGGATGTTATCCTCTCCACACATTCCTGGAACCTCCTGGATTGTTCCCTCTTCACTGTGTTGTGTTCCCAGCAGATACCCGGGAGGTTAAAGTCCCCCACAAGAACAATGGCAAGTGACAGTGAGATTTCTCCCAGCTGTTTGCAGAAGGCTTCATCCACCTCACTGCTTTGGTTGGGGGATCTATAGCAGACTCTCACAGCAAGATCTGCTTTATTGGCCCTTAACCTAATCCACACACTCTCAACCCCATTATCACTACACTTGATTTCTGAGCTGTCACAGAATTCTCTTACATACAGGGCCACTCCACTGCCTCTCCTTCCCTGTCTATCCCTCCTGAAGAGCTTGTAGCCATCAATTGAAGCGCTCCAGTCGTGTGAGGCATCCCACCACGTTTCTGTTATAGCTACTATGTCATAGTTCCCATGCTGCATCATGGCTTCAAGCTCCCCCTGTTTGTTGCTCATACTGCGGGCATTGGTATAGATGCACTTGAGATGAGCTAGTGAATCCAACAGCTTTTTTTGAGTATGGGCCCCATTCCCTACCAGACCCTTCTCACATGCTTCCATGGTTCGTAAACTTAAAGATTTCCTCCCCATCTTTCCTGTAGTCCCCCCCTAATTACTAGAAGGTCTCTATAAGGAAGAATGATCTCTAGCACTGTGTCTTAATTCTTAAACTCATAAGTAGATACGGGTCTTTATATTGAAAATGTAAAAAATGGTCTGAAAATTTCCAGTACGTGTAGAGGCTGCAAGTATTTGTCACTACTTTACCATATTCCAAAGCTTTTTCAGATGGTTCTAGTCATTCCGGGGCCATCAAGGGCAACAAAAAAGGTGATGAGATGCGTCCATGGGTCCTGGGGAAAATGGTATATTAAGTGGCTAAGCCACAATCCATCATATTTGAGAAGATGCAACAGTACAGTGACTGGAAAAGGGGAAAAATAATCCTCATTTATAAAAAGGGGAAAAAAAAAGGAAGACCCAGGGAACTACAGACCATTCAGTCTCACCTCTGCCCAGCAAGACCATGGAGCAGATCCTTCTGGAAACTATGCTAGGGCACATGGAAAGTAAGGAGTAAGGAGGTGATTGGTGACAGTCAACATGGCTTCACTAAGGGCAGATCATGCCTGGGGTTACAGCATTGGTGGATAAGGGAAGAGCAACTGATGTCATCTACCTGGACTTAAGAAAAGCATTTGACACTGTCCCACATGACATCCTTGTCTGCAAACTGTAGAGACATGGATTTGAAGGATGGACCATTTGGTGGATAAGTAATTGGCCGGATGGTCACTCAAAGAGTTGCAGTCAATGGCTCAAAATCCAAGTGGAGATCAGTGACTAGTGGTATTCCTCAGGGGTCAATATTGGGAACAGCAGTGTTTAACATCTCTGTTACAACATGGGCAAGACACCAAGCTGTCTGGTGCAGTCAACACGCTGGAGAGAAGAGTTGTGCCATCCAGAGGGACCTTGACAGGCTGGAGAGGTGGGGCTGTGTAAACCTCATGAAGTTCATCAAGGCCAAGTGTAAGGTCCTGCACATGGTTTGTGTCAGTCCTAAATACAAATACAAGCTGGTGGATGAGTGGAATAAAAGCAACCTTGCAGAGAAGGATTTGGGGGTGTTAGTGGATGGGAAACTGAATCTGAGCCAGAAATATGCATTTGCAGCCCAGAAAACCAACCATTTCCTGGGCTGCATCATAAGAAAAGTGGCCAGCATGCCAAATGAGTTGATCCTCCTCCTCTATTCCACTCTCATGAAACTCCACCTGGAGTACTGTGTCCAGCTTTGGGGCCCCCAACATAAGAAAGACATGGACCTGCTCGAACAGGTCCAGAGGAGGCCATGAAGATGATCAGGGGCTGGAGCACCTCCCCTATGAGGACAAGCTGAAAGAGTTGGGGTTATTCACCCTGGAGAAGGCTCCTGGGAGACCTTATAGTGGCCTTCCAGTACTTAAAGGGGGCTACAGGAAAGATAAGGGAGGGACTCTTTATCAGGGAGGGTAGTGATAGGACAAGAGGTAATGTTTTTTGACTGAAAGGGGGGAGATTTAGATTAGATATAAGGCAGAAATTCTTTCCTGTGAGGGTGGTGAGACACTGGAATAGGTTTCCCAGAGCAGTTGTAATGCCCCCTCCCTGGCAGCGTTCAAGGCCAGGTTGGACGGGGCTTTGAGCAACTTGATCTAGTGGAAGATTTCCCTGCCTGAGGCAGGAGATTGGAACTAGGTGATCTTTAAGGTCCCTTACAACCCAAACCATTCTATGATTCTATAAGTCTGTGATTCTAGTCAATCTGATAACCACAGATCACTCACTACATGACATTGCTTTGTCTTTGTGCATTCAAGTAACAACAGGAATACAAGCTAGACCTTAGAATGTGTGTCCTAAAACCCCTTTCTTTCAACAGAAAGCTAAATATATTTCATATTTTGAATGCACACTTCTGTTGATATTTCAAATACACCTGACTCAAAATCTTTCACATAGTGATCATTTGGAAGAGTTCTTTTAAATTTACATAGCAGGATTAAGATTTGAATTAAAAGCTGTTTTCATCCAGCTGAATCTCAGAATCAGTTATCAGCTCTGTACTTAAATGTACTTGATTTACAGCAAGAGATTATTTGCTGGCATATATTGTAATATTTTTTCTTGTTGTAACTTTTATTCTTGATGTAATAAAAGCACTTATGAAGGTATTCAATTTACTAATAGGGAAGCTAGTTCATTATACAGTTGATTTTAATGAAAAATACATTCCTTTCTGATTGACAGTGTTTTCAGAGAGAAGGTCCTTTTTCAAAACACTGATCTGATCAGTGTGAATTACCCAGTTGTGCTGCCTGTCTCTTTTCACTGACTACAGAGGAGGACTACCTAACAATGTTCTCTAACTGAGGCATCTCAGATAAGTGGCTTAATTAGAAGAGTAAATCCATGTGAATTTTTTCTCCATGGCAGCTCTCTGATGGTGATTAATGATTGTTTTGAGTAGCACTTCCAGGTTGACACAAAGGTTCGATCTTCATTTTGTCAAATGAGCACACCACAAGATTACTATATTTAGAGATTTACTAGTGAGGAACACAAAGAGGTTAAGAAACACACCTTGAAGTTTTATCCACATAAAGGGAGTCAAAGGCATTCAAGTAAAGTACCCAAAGTTGAAGTCCTATAGCTTTCATTCAGCTATCATTATCTCTGGAGACTCCTATAAGTTTTAAGTGCCCCCACTTTTTTAAAATAAATGAACATGTTACCATGATGCTCCTAGACATGCACAGAAACACATCAGGCTTGTAATGGTTAAGCAATTCAGTGCTTATCTCCCCGTCTAATCTGAGGACTTCAGTCCAGTAGCTGAACAAAGATCTGCTATGAAAATCAGCTCACAAGGCAACCACAATCATTCCTTTTAAAATTAAGTGGTGGATGGTCTCAGCTATAAACTACTTAGTATCTACACAAAGCAGATAGAGCATGAAGAAGCAAGTAAAGTGAAGACTGTTATACAGTAAATGTGTGAATTAAATGTTTTTATCATAGTATTAACTGCAAAATAGCTGAAAGAGGCAGGATAACGTCCAGTCAGGTTATAAAATGGGTTGGTTGGTTTTCTTTCTGAATAACAAGCTAAGAAGCAGAAAAACACATTTGGTTTTACTTGTCTCATCTTTGTATTGTGTCTAATGCAATATTCATTATGGAAAATGCACTCATGGGAAGAGTTTTGTTATGTTTATTTTAACATTTGGGTGATAAAGCTTGCATACTGCAATACTCCCTTTGGGAATTCTCATGTGGTTTTACAGAAAGCTACTAGCACATCCTGTGTCTATTTTAATAACAGATGACAAAAAGAACAAAAAAAATAGCAGCTACTCCCTGAATTTCATATATCTAACCAAAGATTATACTTAGCTGCCTGATGTGAATCCCATTTCTTGATCATTTTACAGTCTTACAACAAGATGGCCATAAGAACTTTTGAATCAATGGCTGTCCCTTTCCTGTTGTGCGGACTTTAAAAATAGTACACAAGATTCACTCCGAGACAATGAGGTGCAGTCAGGTTATAAAACCAGCAAGTGAGATTATGTAGTTTAAAGAAAGAAGAAATGTTGGCTGAGGTTTATCACACAGTACCATAGAATGGTTAGGGTTGAAAGGGACCTTAAAGATCATCCAGACCAACTCCCTGCCATGGGAAGAGACATTTTTCACTGTATCAGGTTGCTCAAAGAACTGCCCAGCTTAACCTTGAACACTCCTCAGGGAGGGAGCATCCACAACTTCTCTGGGCAATGTGTTCCAGTGTTTCACCACCCTCATTGTAAAGAGTTACTTCCTTATATCCAATCTAAATCTACTTTCTTCCAGTTTAAAACCTGTGTCTCCTGTCCTATCACTTCAGGCCTTGGTAAAAAGTTCCTCTCCATCTTTCTTACAAGCCCTCTTTATATATTGAAAGGTGGCAATAAGGTCTCCCCAAAACCTTCTCTTTTCCAGGCTGAACAACCCCAACTCCTTCAGCCTTTCTACACAGAAGAGGTGATACAGCCCTCTGATATTTTCCCAGCCCTCCTCTGGACGGACTCTAACAGGTCCATGTCTTTCCTCTGCTGAGGACCCCAAAGTTGGATGCTGTACTACACATGAGGTCTAATGAGGGTGGAGTAGAGGGGGAATGGAGTAGAAGGGGAGCAGAGTAGAATCACCTCCCTCAACCTGCTGGTCACTCTTCTTTTTCTGCAGCCCAGAATATAATTGTCTTTGTGGGCTGCAAGTGCACATTGCTGGCTTATATCCAATTCTTAACCCATCGGTATCCTGAAGTCCTTCTCTGCAGGGCTGGTCTCAAGCCATTCATACCCCAGTGATAAACTACAAAGGTGGTGGCAGTGTGCAAAAGGTCTGGTTCAAAATCCATCAAAATAAACACAAACCTTTATTATTAATTTACACTTAGTTTTAGAATAGACCCCATCTCTGGACAGTCTATGACTCAGTCTCTTGACTGGTAAATTCACTGTCATAATAAGGGTCTAATAATTTTTATATCAATGCTGCTTAGAGGTGATCAAATTAAACCTGTATACAGAAACTTCCTATAAAGTCTCTACAGCTGAAAATCATAGTGAAAGAATTGAAACCTAAATTAGAATAAAGGATTATTTTGGTGTGATATCTTGATTAAAAATACTTAGCAAGCAAAATATTTTGATTTGACAGATTAACATAAAACTATAGAAAATCCCAATTCAGAAAATTTGCAGAATAATCAAAGGCTGAAAGAACATCTGAAATTCAAAAGAAGTTGGACAGTTTTTTTCGTCCACATGCTCTCAATGAGCATGGATGTCAATTACAAAGGTAATGCTGTGATGTTTAAGGTTGAAAAGAATTTTTCTAATACATACTGCTAAAAGCATTATTCTCTAGAAAACAATTTCTTATGTACCCACTGTGTATAACTCAATCAAGCACTTCCTGACAAGGTGCAAAGAGACAGTGTTTTGATGTTTCATCCCCGGAAATATTTTTTTAAAATATTTTTTTCTCTATTTGTTGTCTCTGGCTTTCTTAGGTTTGATGCTTTATCCTTTGTGAAATGTTCCTGCCTTTCTGATTTCTTTTAAAACCTATAGTTATTCCATAGGTTTGAGATATTTTCTTTTAATCCTTCTTTTATTGTCAATCACACAATGTGGCTTTGATCTGGAAAATAGAAGTCACTTAAAACATGATCCAATTAGTATCTTCACTGAGCATGTTTTTGTTTATATATGAGTCATTTTTGGTTCCATTAATGTGTTCAGCCTTTTCAAATTCTTACCTTTGCCAACAATGTAATAAATTCCCCTAATTATGCTGGGGTTTTTTCACTGCTGTGAAGTCTTTGTGACTGAAATGCAATTTGTGAAATACATTTGTCTGCCAAAATAACATCAGACACCTGAATGTATCAAGGGATATACAATAGGATACTTGGAACTTTCAACTTTACAACACTATTTCAATCACCCTAGGTCAACACTGAAAATTTTTAGCCATTTTTTCACATTCTAAATTGATGGTATCAGTTTTTTTCTTAGACCACTTGTGAGACAGCATTGTGGTACACTTAGTGGTAGGTTCAGCTGAAAAGAATTGTGTCACCAATCATAGAAATAAGAACATGTTGTTCACCAGTATTGTACAAAGCCACAAGAGTTTCCCATCTAGAGTACCGTGTCTGGTATTAGACTTTACACATCAATATAAGTATCTACCTCATGTATAAATGTTTGGTGTGGTAAAAACCTCTTTTGCAACTGAGTGAAAATATTGCATGTACAGACAAGGTTTAAAAAAGTAGCAAATATAGGTTAAAAAAATGAGTATGAGTTTAATTATATACATTAATATATACTTAACAAATAGTTAATACAGATGATTTTTGTTTTGTGGAAGAGGAGGATTCTTCCTGGGAGAATTAATGTTTCATTTGAATCACAGTATAAAATACCCTAGAAAAAAACAAAGCCATGAGAATTTTAATCTGAAAGAACATACAGTATCATCTAAATAAGACATCAAATAAGGAAATTATTACCTTGTGCACTGAAGACATATGTTATGCCAGCATCAAAATACAAATTCTATTGTCCATGCTATATGTCATATCTATACAACCACGAGAACTCCTAGTACTTTGGTTATTATTCTATTTCTCTTTCTAAAAGTTCAACAGGCCAAGTTCAAGGTCCCGTACATGGGTCAGGGCAATCCCAAGCACAAGAACAGGCTGGGTGATGAGTGGATTGACAGCAGCCCTGCAGAGAAGGACTTGAGGGTATTGGTGGATGAAAAACTCACTATGAGACAGCAGTGTGTGCTCACAGCCCAGAAAGCCAACCATATCCTGGGCTGCATCAGAAGAAGTGTGGCCAGCAGGTGGAGGGAGGTGATTCTCCCCCTCCACTCTCATGAGACTCCACCTGGAGTACTGTGCCCATCTCTGGGGCCCCCAGCATAAGAAGGACATGGGCCTGCTCATGCACATCAAGAGAAGGGCCACAAAGACAATCAGGGGGATTATGCACCTCCCCTGTAAGGACAGACTAGGAGAATTGGGTTTGTTCAGCCTGGAGAAGGTTCCAGGGAAAACTTATAGAGGCATTTCAGTACATAAATGGGGCTACAGGAAAGATGGGGGGGAACTTTTTATCAGGGAGGGTAGTGGTAGGACAAGGTATAATGTTCTTAAACTTAAAGAGAACAGATTAGATGTGAGGAATAAATTTTTTATGATGAGGGTGGTGAGACACTGTCACAGGTTGCCCAGAGAAGCTGTGGCTGCCCCCTCCCTGGCAGTGTTCAAGGCCAGGTTGGACGGGGCTTTGAGCAACCTGCTCTAGTGGGAGGTGTCCCTGCCCATGGCAGGGGGTTGGAACTAGGTGGTCTTTAAGGTCCCTTCCAATCCAAACCATTCTATGATTTTATTATTCTGTGATTGACATAACTGCTCATTATCAGTGTTTGTTAAGTTTTGCAAACAAAAATATCTACATCTTTCTGCTTAGTAAGTTACATCTTACAACAGAATCATACAAAATTTTGAGAATGTAAACGACTATCTAGTTGAATCCTAACATTCTCCTTCTCATAAAAAAGCATCACAGCAATGTTATTGTTTGAGCATGCCTTCAATAACTGACCTATTAAGCAAGTATTAAAGCCATACTTTTACCACTGAATTAATGGGATGTGAAGTCTGTACTGCCATTGTTAAATTTGTTGTTTGTGTCCTAGCATTTATTGTCCTTCTTAGGTACTAAGTATACAGTGTAAGGTTATACAGATGTTACTGTACAGAATGTTAAAACACTACCATTTCTAAAATGCATCTTTCTTGGAATTGTAAATGACACATTTTCATTAGTTTTTAAAAATGTGTATGTATAAACCTCTACTGAGATTTATATGATTACCCGACAACTTCACATATTCCCTCCCTATCCCCCTCTAATTTATACTTTCTTGCCATTTCTTATGTGTATTGTGTGACAGTTAGTTTGTAAACATCATATTTATATTACAAACCTCTTTCAGCACTGATAATTTTCACCTAGAAATATTCTATCATACAACTCCTGATGTAGATATGTTTACATGTCAGCTAATTCCAAAAAAGTGAGGAAGCTCTCAATTACTGTGTTATGAAGACATATATTTTATCCTTTTCAAAGATGTTGAAAAATAATAATAAAGCAATAAAATAAAACAGAAAATCCTGTATGAATCCAGGTTGTTACTATTTATGTATGGTTGAACCCAGTGAATGGCATAACTCTCTGTGTAAAAAAATCCCAAACAACCTAAAGATCTTCAAATCTGAACAGCTGCATCTAGTGGTTCCTTCAGAGATAACGTCTTACTTGCTCAGAAATGTAATCAAGGACAATAAGAAATGTTTCTATAAGTATGTCAGTAGCAAAAGAAAGACCAGGGACAGTCTCCATCCCCTCCCAGACACAGGAGGAAACATGGCAACGAGTGATGAGGAGAAGGCTGAGGTGCTTAATGCCTTCTTTGTCTCAGTCTTTAATAACAAGACTAGTTGTACTGAGGGAATCCAGCCTCCTCAGCCAGAAGACAGAGATCGGGAGGACGATCCCCCTGCTATCCAGGAGGAGACAGTCAGTGACCTGCTGCATCACACAGACACACACAAGTCTATGGGACCAGATGGGATACACCCGAGGGTGCTGAAGGAGCTGGCTGGGGTGCTCGCCAAGCTGCTTTTCATCATTTGCCAGCAGTCCTGACTGACCAGGGATGTCCCGACAGATTGGAAATTGGCCAATGTGACTCCAGATATAAGAAGGGTAGGAAGGATGATCTGGGAAATTACAGGCCTGTCAGCTTGACTTCAGTGCCCAAGAAGGTGATGGAGCAGCTCATCCTGAGTACCATCACACAACACGTGTGGGACAACCAGATGCTCAGGCCCAGTAAGCATGGGTTTATGAAAGACAGGTCCTGCCTGACAAACCTGATCTCCTTCTATGACAGGGCCACCTGCTTATTGGATGAGAGAAAGGCTGTGGGTATTGTCTACATTGACTTCAGTAAGGACTTTGACACCATTTCCCACAGCATTCTCCTGGCAAATCTGGCTGCTCGTGGCTTGGATGGGCACACGCTTTGCTGGGTAAAAAACTGTCTGGATGGCCGGGCCCAGAGAGTTGTGGTGAACGAAGTTAAAGCTGGTTCGTGGCCAGTCACGAGTGGTGTCCCCCAGGGCTCGGTGTTGGGGCCACTCCTGTTTAACATCTTCATTGATGATCTAGACGAGGGGATCGAGTGCACCCTCAGTCAGTTTGCAGATGACACCAAGTTGGGTGGGAGTGTTGATCTGCTCGAGGGCAGGGAGGCTCTGCAGAGAGACCTGGACAGGCTGGAGCCATGGGCTGAGGCCAACTGGAGGAGTTTCAATGAGGCCAAATGCCGGGGGCTGCCCTTGGGCCACAACAACCCCCAGCAGCGCTACAGGCTTGGGGAGGAGTGGCTGGAGAGCTGCCAGTCAGAGAGGGACCTGGGGGTGCTGACTGACAGCCAGCTGAACAGGAGCCAGCAGTGTGCCCAGGTGGCCAAGAAGGCCAATGGCATCCTGGCTTGTGTCAGCAATAGCGTGGCCAGCAGGGACAGGGAAGGGATCTTACCCCTGTACTTGGCACTGCTGAGGCTGCACCTCGATTCCTGTGTTCAGTTTTGGGCACCTCACTAAAAAAAGGACATTGAATGACTTGAGCGTGTCCAGAGAAGGGCAACAAAGCTGGTGCAGGGTCTGGAGCACAGGTCGTACGGGGAGCGGCTGAGGGAACTGGGGGTGTTTAGTCTGGAGAAGAGGAGGCTGAGGGGAGACCTCATCGCCCTCTACAGCTCCCTGAAAGGAGGTTGCAGAGAGCTGGGGATGAGTCTCTTTAACCAAGTAATAAGCGATAGGACAAGAGGGAACGGCCTCGAGTTGCACCAGGGAAGGTTTAGACTGGATATTAGGAAGCATTTCTTTACAGAACGGGTTGTTGGGCATTGGAATGTGCTGTCCAGGGAGGTGGTGGAGTCCCCATCCCTGGAGGTGTTTAAGAGTTGGGTTGACACAGCGCTGAGGGATCTGGTGTAGTTGGGAACTGTCAGTGTTAGGTTAATGGTTGGACTGGATGATCTTCAAGGTCCTTTCCAACCTAGATGATTCTGTGATTCTGTAATGTAGGCATCAGCTTGAAAATACATGGATAATTGACTTATTTTAGGTGTCTACTATAACCCAGGTATGGCTGAACCATTTCAGATGGATTTTAACACTTTAAAACATTCCAAATTTAAATTTTTTGTGAAGTAAAAATTGCTGTAAATAATTTTCACTAATCTAATTCTTGATTTTATCCAATTAAACATGTCCAAAGTATCTTGGAAAACATGCATTCTTTTGAGAGGCAATGGTTAGAAGAGCTTAATAATACTGAAGGTAACATCCACCACTCTGATCCTTCTTATTCACAAAACAACAGCAACAACAAGCTACCAAAGAACCATAACATTTTTTAAAGACTTTGAAGATACTGAAAAACTTTGTGTATTTCAAAATAATAAATATATTTTTTTTAAGGAAATTGGTGACAGTTCCTGGTCAATTTGCTTCATAGCTTGAGTCTGCAAACTGGTCACTGTAAATCCTTGACTGCTCTTTTGTAACCACTGGTTGCATTGTTCAAGTTCCCAAAGTTTCTTTTGATTTAAATGTGGCTGGTAACAATCATAGCTCACCTGACCTTCACGCAGCTATGTACGATATTTATCTGCTGGAAGATGAAAACGTCTCTGGTAACTTCTACATTTACTTTCTATGCAAATGATAATAATTTTATACAACAAGTGGAGGCATACAGATACCTCTAATTTTGGGTGCCTGTTTCTAATGTGGAAAGTTCAGAAAGGGGATAGTCAGCCTTGGGGTAATGTTGTTTACAGCAATGATTCTTTTTATGGCTTTCAGAAGAAAAGGTATTCAGTGTTACCACTACTGGATTGCTCATACATAATATTACTGGAAATAATTGCATAGTAAATAAATAATAAAGGTGCTATATTCCTTCATATTCCTTTTTGTTTCTCCTTACTATTTTATGTCATGTGTTATGCAGAAGATGTAAATCAGCACTGTGAAAATCATAACACCAATTTCACTTATACATAGTTTACTTACAGTAATATGTTTTGAATATGACTATAATAGAACTTCAGATATAGTTAAAAGATACCAACAGAGTAGCACATGTTAAGGATTCTTTTTTTCTTGCTTAAGTTAAAATCCTAATTACATTTACACTGTGAAGTTTGGGAGCTGCCTTACAGTGCTATACAAGGAAAACAATGAATCTACACTGTTGGGAGTTACACTTTATGCATCCTTCATAGTGAAATAAGTGGAATGTGGGCAGGGTTCTTTTCCATCAACAAATTAGTGTTCTAGAATGCGAGACAGAGAGATAAGACTAATAAATGGAAACCATAAAATTCAGTAAGATTTTGAATTTGCATTTCCCTTAAAATGTCTACCTATTACATATGCATGCATAAACATATTTATTTGCTTCCAGAGGACTGACAGTCTGCCTCTGTCAGACATTGTGATAAAGCATCTAGATTCAAGCTTTTACACAACATTCTCTTAAAATATTTAAAAGCGGACTCAGAGACAGATTCAATTCAACCTATTCTACAGTGAAGTCTTTTTAAATGGGAATCATAAGAAACATCATATATTCTTCCATAGCTTGCTTTCATGGAGAAATTTTTGTCAGGTCTCTTAACTGTTCAGTTCTTTATACGGTAATTAAGACACTGATTGGCTATTTCGCTCTGTATATTCTTAGTTTAAGTAAGTGTCACAGAAACTCACACAATCAAATCAGGTGTTAAACCAACAAAATTTCTGTTTTAATTAAAACAGTTTAGAACACTGACAATACTAGCAAACCACAGCTTCAGGTTGCAAGGGGAAATTAATACTGCATAATTTAAGAATTCTTAAGCTTGGGAAATGATGACCCAAAATGTGCATATCACTAACCTAAAAGATGAGGACTCTCAGCCTCAAGGAGTTTCCTCAGGCAATGTCCCAACCCAAAGGGAGAGTCCCCAGCTGCAGACCCACTACTCTGAGGAGAACTGGCTCAAAATGGCCCTCCAACATGGCTCCGTTTATACCCTAGATGAATCTGATCAGTAATCACATATGGTTAAAAGTCTAGAAGTGTCTTTCAACTGAAGTGTTCCATCGGTTAGATGCCCATCTTCTGACCATACTCACTATATATACAACTTCAGCCTGCCGATTGGGTGGTCTGACCCCCGAGCCCCAACTATTAGTTTTTCCAATCATCAGGAAGTTTCTAGTGTTTTTTCTGGGGCGTGCACCTGCCCCAGTAAGACAGTTTAATATGCTTCAGCTGAAAGTTCAAATGCCTGTACATCATATTAAAAAAATACTAAATATTATTTTCTATACACAATTGTTTGTCTTCCTTCTGTGAATCACAGATAATCTGCAAGTACTCAGTCTTGTACAGTCTGGCCGTAAAGGTACATAAGCAGAATAGATAAAGCATCAAGACTCATATCAGCAAGGAGGCAAGAAGACTCTGTTGGCCAAAGAGCCAATACTTCACCAGAGAAAGTATCTGATGTTTTAGGAACACAAAATACATAAAACAATTCATTAAGCTTGTCCATCTGTCTCACCATCACTGACTAACTGCTGTGCAAAGTTTTTCTGGTGCTGTATTGCCTAGAGACAAGACAGTTTTTACATTGTATCTGTGTAACACTATTTATTTTGTGCCTACATGCAGCAACATACAGATGTTGCCTTTCAGGGTTATCAGTCTCATTCCCCTCCACAGTAATAACAGCAAAAAACCCCATACACCTAATCTTCTCCTCTACATGAGCAGCATGTACTTTTACAGAATCAATTCAGCTATAGGCTTTGACTCTTCTGACCTTTAAGGTATTGCAAAACAAAAAGGTAAGAGATGCATGAGCTCCCTTCCACCTCCCTCAGTAGTTTACAAAAAGGCCAGGCACAGAAAACCAGCATTATGGACAGCTAATGAATGGAGTGTGTCTTCTGAACTTCTTCCCTCTCTGCTCTTCCTTTTGGAATAGACGGAAGCACTAGCATCTGCCATTCCACATGCCTATCAGGATACTAAAATGGCTAATGAAGCTCTTTTGTAGGAATACTTCTTCCTGTGCCTTTTACAGGACAGATATTTTGGGAGTAGAATTAGGGCCAGTGGAGTTTTCTGTACAATCTCTGAGCAAGTCAGTGTTCATAATTCCACACTGCTTGTTTTTCTAAGACATCTCAGAGCTTTTAAGAGCCTCCAATTTGTCTTTTTTGAAGTTCTTGAATTTTACTGGTGAAAAGTATCATAAAATTATAATAAATATAGGTTCTCCAACAGATCAACCTACCAAAAGGCAGATCTGCTCTAGTGAAACCAAAGACAAAAGTACATACTGGTGTTGCAAAGATCATTCTCAACACTGAGAGTCTGGTGATAGCAGCTGAAATGCTCAGCTCCTCTCTGCCAGAAGCAGAGTTTGAAATCTCTCAATGGGATTTCAGTTTCTTCAGCAGCCTGTTATGGAGGAGTTCAGCAGGTTCTGGAAAACTGCTACATTCTCCACATCACTCTGAGGCGGAGGAACTAAGTTGGCAAGAGAAAGGAAATTTGTCTAATATATAATTACAATAGTAATTTTGGATAATCTTTTGGATAAATTACAATTTTCTCATTAGCAAATGTATGTAGATGTTTTTAAAATGCCATTTTGATAGTGCTGTGCAAGCAGTTGAAAATTGAATCTTCTTTGACTGAGTAAACACCTTGTTCCTGTGCATCCAAGATAGAACTGTTACGCTGGAAGGTATAATTCTTTCAGAAATTGTGTTAATGGATGTATCCAAATCTCACATACAGAAGTAGTTTTCCTCTGCTTTTATACTAAATGAAGAACAGTTAAATTAATTTTTATTTAATCATGGCTGGAATAATAGGATCCTCTTCCCAAGGTACAGACTGCTGTGTCAAAGTCTGAATGGAAGCTCAGCCATGTAGTCTGAAAGGTTTCCTCTGAGACTTTTTGCAATTGTGATGGTTTTGGCATTGACTATCTGAGTATGTGTGGGCTGAACCAGAAAACAAGCTGACAGTCAGATAAACAATGTGAGTTTTGTCTTGAGAGAAATAAAGTTCCTTTAAGCACAAGACTGTTTGGAATAACAGTTTTAATTTCTAAACAAAGAACATTTTGGGTTTTCTTTTTTTGTTGAAAAGTATGTGTTATAAGCTCCCTAAGAGCTTCCTTATTCTTCTAGTCTAGATAGCTATGCTAGAAAACTTTCCTGTTTATACTTGCTAGCAGAAGACACTCCTTCCTCCTCAGGCTCTGTCAGTGGCTCCCTAAGCACATCATTTGGTTAACTGGAAGGGCAGAGTTTCTCATTGGATACACTGATAATAATTCACGTGGATCCTAGCCACTGAAAAAATGCTCCAAAAGCCTACTTAGAACAAAATTATCACTTGTATGAAATGAAAGGACTATTGGATATATTTACCCATAAGTACTTTGTGATCACATTTTTAGAAATCAGGTTAAAATGAAAACAAATGAAAGCATTTATTTACAAAATATATAATGTAACAGGACTTCTAAAGACACAAGGAAGAGAGTAACCATGCTTAATTTAGGTTACCAAATAGCAGTTCCAAAAGGCCTTCCCTCACCCCCATTTTCTGATAACTGATAACAATATCATAAGCATTCAACAGCTCAGGTGATAGTTCATATTCTACACACACACAAAGCAGAGAACCTTCAGATAAGGAAGGATGTTTTGGTGGTCACTCCTCTCTGTTCTTGGGGTTCATTAAAATTCAACCTTTCTTTTTCCTTGCTAGACCTTAACTTAGACAGGAGGCTGTTCGGATCCTCTCTTTGTGAACTTCTTCAGAAATTCTAATGACACATTGGGAGGCAGGTTAGAATAATTTGCATTCTTATTTGTACTATTGACAAATCACTAGCCATAAAGAGAAAAAGCATGGAAGAGTGAAATGCCTTTTCCCAGTAATATAATGTGTAAATAACAGCATAAAGTCTTCAACATAAAATTGTAAATTGAGAACCATGATTTCTCCAAGCATAAAATGGGATGATTTCCTGATATCTTACTTTCACTTTAGAGTGAGAATAGACTTACGTTGACAGATGGAATCTCCAACCGTGTTCTAAGATCTGTCATAACTATCAGGAAAATAAAAATCTTCAAATAAATTCTATTTACTAACTGTTGCTACACCAAATAAATACCTGATTCATGCTATTAGTCTCTCTCTTGTTATTAAAAATGATGTGTCAAGACCTTAAGAGTTGTCCAAGTCCTTGGAGTTACAGAACAGAGTGCCCTCGGTCTACATTATTGGAGTGAACTTCTGTACTTAAAGAATAAAGAAGAAATAGTGTTAGTAAAGCAGTTTAAAAGGATGTTAGTAAATCTGGATGGGAAAACACTACAGAGACCAGATTGTGTGTTGAATGAACTGACATTTGGGATCCATACAGTATGCCCTTTTTGTTTCACTTAGGCACTATCTCCATGCTGTTCTATCTTACAACTGCCTTTCAACCAATTTACACATCCAAGTCAAAGCCAAATAATGTTTTTATTTAAATTGAGGATTACTTAGAGAAGACTTTTCTCCTGAAGTTAAGCAAATGCTTTTAGATTTATAAGATACTTTGGTTATACTTCAGAATCCTATAGTGGTTGATCTACTTGCATAAGTGACATGATCTTTTAAT
Source organism: Athene noctua (assembly GCF_965140245.1). Classification (NCBI taxonomy): domain Eukaryota; kingdom Metazoa; phylum Chordata; class Aves; order Strigiformes; family Strigidae; genus Athene; species Athene noctua. The sequence goes on along the minus strand of NC_134037.1, from coordinate 22,816,363 downwards.
TATGTTTTCAATAAAAGACAACAAAAGGCTCAGACATATTTCTGCTGACTCATAAGCAAACATTTGTTTGCTTTAGGACAGGGATCTTGTTGCAATCAGCTGCACCCAGATGGAAGACGTGAAACAAAGAACTGTGAATTACTCTGAGTATGCAGTGCTCAGAATAAGACATTTCTGTAAGGATCTCTTGCTGTATGCTGATTGCTTATACTTCATGCTGCACAAACACAAGACCAGAAATATCTGCTGCTGTTTCAGACCTTTTGCTCATGTACATACCAGTGTTGTGGTTCGTACTTACAACATTTGCAGAACTGATGGAAGGAGGCACTACTCAAGTTCATAAATTTAAACAGGAAGATAGAATTTCAGGTTAACCATGATAGGTGGTAAGAGGCATCAACTTCGTGAAATCGAAACTGATTGGAGTAAATTAACTAATAATTTCTGCGTTTAAACTTACTAATTGATTCATTCATTTTTATCTGTTTTTGTTTGTTTTCACTGTGAGGGTTTGAGACAAACATATTCAATTTCCTGATAGACTCATCTTCATTAATTTTACCTTTATATAATTTAAATGGTTAAAGACAATTGTTTAGGCCTCTGTTACAAGTAGAGGAGAAAGATAACTCTAGAGGTTGATTTAGTACACTCCAAGCGCAAATTTATCTTGCGATGAGGTGAACTTTCCTCAGAGTATGTCTCTTATCTCCTTTGATGAGAAAGGTAAAATAGTTCATCAGCTTGCTTGTCTAATGTGGAAACAGTATATATGGGTAAGATAAACACCATCCTGCTTATGTCCTGGCAGATCAGTTCTGATTAGTAATTAGGGTGTAGGTGCAAGGCCATGCCTCCCATTTTTTTCCTCCTCTTTTTTTTTCTGATACTTTTTTCTTTCATCCAACGTGATCAAAGCAGATGAAGATTTCTTCCAGGATTGGAACTTGACATGACATTAAGAAGGTAAAGCTTGTGTTTTGCATCAGGATCTGCTCTCAGCTCACAAATTGCTCCTCCTTCCTCACTGAATTTTATGGTTGTAGTACAGGTTTATTCTAAATGTCTTGTGAAGCATACATTTGAAACCATTATTACACAAATACATAAAAACCCACATAAGGAATTTAAAAGAATTTAGATCAAATGGTATTTGCATTATTTTGAGGGTTTATCTGCTGATTTCTATTGCCCTAACCATTACATGTCTTTGGGATATTTGATTTGAGGAGAATGAGATATGAGGTGTGATCAATTTCTAGTAAACCAGTATCTGAAAGCAATCTTTGTTCAAATAAATGGTTAAAGTTGTAAGTTCATCCAAATCGTATTTTGATTTGCCATTTATCAGTGTTGATTTGCTATTTATGGGTATTCTGACAAGGAAAAATGAAAATGTGTGGGTTTATTTAAAGAATGAGGTCTGTAGTAAGATAATATATATGTTTAAATATCTATAAACTCAAATATCTGTGCAGAAAATATATTTTCATTTTGTTTTTAAAGACTATTATATCTGTATGAATGAGCCAGGCACAAGTGGAAGACTTCTCCAATGTGTATGAAACCAAGTTTTCTGGAAACTCATGAGGAAGGCAACTAAAAACACAGAAGCAATTGTGGGAAAATATTTACATTTTGCTGCTTACTAGTGTGTGCTTTCAAAATTCTTAACATAAATGTACTGTTCTCTTAACTTGTATTACCTGGCAAAATATAGCAGCATGTCAACTTCATGTGGAATGATCAGAATCAGAATGTAGCACTCTGGTACTCAGTGCGGAGTGTAGTATTTTGGCTTACTTTTCTTTTTATGTCTTATTTTTGGTGCATCTCTTACTGCTTTCCAATCATTGCCATGTATTAGTCCTTCCTTTGTCTGGCAGACTTAATGGTGCTCTTCTGCAACCAAAGAATCCCACAGGGCTCTTCCTTGCTTGCACAAACCTAGCCAAGGCTTTAAAAAAAATTTTAAAAAGACACCTCACATGGTGAAAGTAGGAGATCCCTCTGAAATAAATAAAATTATAGCAATAGCCCTTTTGTTTTGAAAGTGTCTATCTAGAACAGACGTTAAACACACAATTGAAGACAAAGTACTTGTAGCCTTTCTACTCTGCCCTTATGTGACTGTTCCAGTGTAGTCATAAATATCTATTAAACTGAACCCAGAATGTTAATGAAAGCTGAGTATTGTTTAGGCTTGAAGTAGACCATTTCACAAATAATTTCTAATTTCTTGGAATTTCAAAAAGTAAAAGAAATCTTATAAAGACATAGCATTTCATTCAAATGCAGTTTTCTAAGTCTAATCTATCCATTTTATGCTCTCCCTTTATAGCTGATAAATAAAAATAGAGTATGCATCATTGAACAGATTCACAGATAAAATGAAGAAGGGGCCAATTCTATTTCCTGAGGATACTAAGCTTTTCAGGGTAGTAATAGTAAAGCTGAGGGCTGACTGGGAAGAACTGAGAAGAGGGCCTTTGAATATTGAGTAACTGATAAGATACTTTAGATTAAATGCAAAACTATGTGAATGGGGAAAAAAAGAGTTAACTTCACATCATGATGGTCCTGAGATCTCAGGACTTTGGCATTACAATTGATAATTCTATTAAAATGCTAGTTCAGTGCTCACTAGTAGGCAGAAAAGAATACTAAATGCTTGGGATAATTAGGAGAGGAATAATGAAAAATAAAAACCCAAATAAAAAAAAAATGAAACAATATTTTTACTCAACGTGCATTGAAATAACAAAGACCAATTATGTTCAGTATAACGACTGCAGGGGTTTTTTTAGTGTATAACTGGAGGAACCAACAGAATTAATACTATTCCTCTAGAAAGGAAAAACTCTCTTTTGCAATAAACCTAGAATTGGCACCCAGTCTTAGATTGTCCTGGAATAATGGGTTCCATAGCTGTGACATTTGGGTCATTGCTCAGCAACGAATGCAAGAGTTTCACCTGGCAAGGAGGTTTCTGAAAGCATTTTGAAATATTTAATAAAAAACTTGTGAAACATAAAAATGGAACAGCTCACTGAGTAATTCTGGCCCTTTCTGAAAGGACTAATGATCCTTTTATATTTATACCTTCTAGGTTTGTGTGGCATCACAGTGTGGATTAGGACTTCCACTTGGTGGCACAATGTGAGATGTTGTCCTGGTTTAGCTAGGATAGGGTTAAGTTTCCCTAGCAGGGGGAAGGGATCTCCAACCAGGTTATTCAATACCATGCTGATGTCAGGTCCAGCGTAGAAAGGCTGTGTTGGTTTAAGCCCTGCGGGGATTTGAGACCACGTTGCCATTGTCCCTCCCCCACCTTCAGGTTGGACAGGCTGGAAGTGAGGCACAAACCCTGGGGTTGAAATAAGGAGAAATTTTATACAACAGTGTGATAAATAACAATCTGAACAACAACAATAGTGATAATAACAACAATAAACAGTAATAACAGTAAACAAGACAAAAGATATACAGAGAAATACCACAATGGATACAGACAGCCCGTTCCGCATGCTTCCCCGTGACCAAAGCCACACAGGAAAGCTTCCTGTGCTGCCGCGCCGGACCTGATGTCAGCATGGTATGAATAACCCGGCTGGAGATCCCTTCCCCCTCTCTGCTGGGGAAACTTAACCCCATCCTAGATGAACCAGGACAGATGTATATCTGGAAATGTTCAGCAGAGCACTCAAGAAGCTGTCAGCACTGAATAGCTCCCACCTGCATTTGCCTTCGAATTAATAGTTTGCATTTACAGAAACCTGTTTGGAGAGAAGATGCAAGTCTTTCTCTTCCCATTCCCATCTCCATGAGTACTTGAACACAGACTTTGCGTTTTTTCTGATAGACCATCTGAGTGAAAGATGAAAGAGAGAGGGAGAGAGAGAGAGAGGCTAGAGAAAAGGCAGCTGCTGTAAAAGCAAAAAGGTGAAATGGTACCATCACTAGCAAAGTTACATGTAGAGGTAAGCAGATATTTTTCCCTTAACCCACAACCCTAACAAAATCTGATGGGCTTCTGGAGAGGAGAGAATGAGGAATGGAAAAGTTACCTAAAATAGATCATAGTGAAGCCTAAAAGGCTTTGCCCCAGGTACCTCATAGGTAACCATATGAGCACAAATATGCGGGCTTTTCCTTCCACTACTTCTGCTGCCTATGTAGACAGGCCCAGGAAAGCTGGAAGAAATGCTCTTGAAAACCTACGCATACCTTGGACACTTTCTGTGCCCATATATTGCTTATAAAATGTATATTTCCCTTATTACATAAGATGCTATAGTGTATGTTCTCTAACTGTGCTATGCATAAAATAGAAAAGTTCTTATGCTAAAGCAACACCCCTAAATTTCAAATGTCAGAATATAAAGCAAAAATAGGTAAATTCTGCCAAAAAGTATAGTCACCCAGAAGAATGTAATTCAGATGAAGCTTCTGCATAGAAATAAAAACAACTGTAAATCATGTGTTATTGTTCTGCATTAATCCTTTCAGCTCTAATCACCCACAGTAATGATAGGGGGCAGATGAAGATGTAGTGGAGTGGAAGTAAGTGGATATAGCTCTCTCATTGATCCTACTTGATACAGTATATCTGTCCAGGATTTCTCAATGCCAAACAGCACATTTCCAGCAGTAATAGTTTTGAATGTGTGCATGGCTCCCAGAAATCCTAGGCAACTGTCCATTGCATGTACAAGATGATCTGCAGTACACTTGATCTGTTCTTTTTCCACTTAGCATGAATTTTCTGCAAATGTATAGTAGAAGGCCTGTGCACACTACCTACCTGTGCAGTACTTGTCAGTGAACAGAACATACGTCCATATTTCTGTTCAGGTTTATCCAGACATATGGGACATCTTAAAACATGTTCTTCCATGCCATTTGCACCAATCTACATCCAAGGATATACCAAATCATAAGAAGCAAGAGAATTTGCTTTGTTCAGCCTTAAGAAGCTAGCTAGTTTACTGTTGTCTTAAGCTACCTAATGGAAGGGCTGAGAAAATGGAGCTGGACTTTTCTCAAAGGCACACGGTAACAGGAGAAAATGTTATAACTACAACTTGGACCAAGGAAAATTCCTATAAGGAAATACTTCACCATGCAAATGGTCAAATATTCAAATGGTCAAATATTGGAGCAAGCTGCCAAGAGGAGTTGTGGGATTTTCATCACCATAGCTGCTCAAAACTCAGCTGGACAATGCCCATGGACCCTGCTTCAAGCAGAAAGTTGGACTGAGTGACCTTCAGAGGTCCTTTTCAATCTACATGATTCTGTGATTCTATAATCTGTCTGGAAGAGACTGAAATTGGTTTATATCGTTAATGATCTGAAAGTCATACTCTATCACCTTGACATCTAGATGGTGTCTTTGCTATTGCTTAGCATAAAGCAAATGCAGTATAAAGCAAGCTTTTGTTTATTCCATTCCCTTCCAACAAGACAATAATTTATTTAGAGATACTCAGTTCATCCTGACAGTCATCCCAGTCCTATATTTCACTTCTCTCCTTGGTTACTTCTAAGCTCAGAAGCCTGTATCGGATTCAAGGTTGCTTATTCAAAGAAAATCTATTCCATTAGAATTACTGTGAACTGCAGTCCTTATAATTTTACCGTTGATTTGGATTTAATTGATTATGTTTGTATAAGTCAACATTGAAAGAATGATTTGAATTAGAATTTCTTAGAAAAATAATCCTTTTTTATTGCTCTGGAATTACCTACTGGAATTTTTTCTCCATATCCTGATTCATTCAAGTGATTATTAAAAATATATTTATTCTTTTTTAATAAGTAAGAATGCACAAATATTGAGTGTCCCAATAAAACCACAGGTAAGTACTAGCAGAACTTAACTCATTGGTTTGCCTTCAATGATATAGCTCTTTAACCCTCTGCAAATAGTATAGAATCATCTTGGCCCCTCAAAGTGCAATTGAGCAGTAGGGTATAGATTAAAAGGGCATTTTTAGGCACACAGCTCCCAGTGAATTTCAACAGAAACTTATAGCTCTGTGTTTCTGATTAAATGAACACCAACATATAGAGTCAAGATTTGGATGAAAATACAGGAATCAGTTCGTTTGTAATGTATTCTCTCCAATTATTCTTCAATATCCTTTCTTCTTTTCATTAACACAAATGCCAAATTACTCAGTAAAGTGTAAGTGATAACTGAACATAAAAAATACATATCTTTGTATTCATGGTTTTATTTTTATTTCTGTACTACACTTTTGTAAACAATGGTTCTTGATACTAGCTTACACTCCTTTCCCAAGAGTAAGATTTACCAGAATAGATTCAGAGGTTTTGTTTCAGCTCATGACATTTGGGAAATTAGTCTTAGGTCAACATTGCTAGATTAACAAATATGTAGGATGGTACTACTTTTTTAATTATCTTTCTTCTCAGAAAATATGACCCAGCAAAGAAGCGGAAAATGCCCAGAGATTCCTCTCTGTTCTCAGGGAACATTCTCCTGCTTTAAGGCAGATACAAATGTTACTAGGAGTCTACATCTGCATGGATAACAGCAGAGGACATTACTCTGTGTCTGTGGTACTCCTGGGCAAACTGCTACATAACAATCACATCCATCTCATCACATGGGGTTTTTTTCCAAACCTTTGTCATATGTTCCTCACTGACCTCTTTAACAAGGTAACTTTAAATAACAAGTGACCAATAAGGGAGTCAGCAGTGAAGCTAACAAATATTGTTTCTAAATGTATCTGTAAAAAGATCTGATTAGGATCACAGAATCATCTAGTTGGAAAAGACCTTGAAGATCATCTAGTCCAACCATTAACTGACGGATCTCAATTACACCATATTCCTCAGCGCTATGTCAACCGGACTCTTAAACACCTCCAGGGATGGGGACTCCACCACCTCCCTGGGCAGCCCATTCCAACACCTAACAACCCGTTCTGTAAAGAAATGCTTCCTAATATCCAGTCTAAACCTTCCCTGGTACAACTTGAGGCCATTCCCTCTTGTCCTGTCACTTATTACTTGGTTACAGAGACTCATCCCCAGCTCTCTGCAACCTCCTTTCAGGTGGCTGTAGCGGGCGATGAGGTCTCCCCTCAGCCTCCTGTTCTCCAGACTAAACACCCCCAGTTCCCTCAGCCACTCCCCGTACGACCTGTGCTCCAGAGCCTGCACCAGCTTCGTTGCCCTTCTCTGGACACGCTCGAGTCATTCAATGTCCTTTTTGGAGTGAGGGGCCCAAAACTGAACACAGGAATCGAGGGGCGGCCTCAGCAGTGCCGAGTACAGGGGTCAGATCCCTTCCCTGTCCCTGCTGGCCACGCTATTGCTGACACAAGCCAGGATGCCATTGGCCTTCATGGCCCCTGCTGGTTCATGCTTAGCTGGCTGTCAATCAACACTCCTAGGATCCTGTTAAGGGTTTTTTATATAGATCTCTGGGTCCAGATAATTTTTGTTAACACTAAATTAACAAACAAGTTTGATTTAGCCAGAATATTAAGGCATCAGGCTAGCATTTTTGTCAATGCTGTACTACTATCTTACAGTTAAAGTTATGGTAGTCAAAAGCATGTACAAGCCATGACTCCAAGTGTCACAGGAAACCTAATCAAAAGAACTTAGTACTTGTGCTTTTGTTTTTGTTTTAGTCTAGAGCTGGTGCTAAAACCTGTTTCTTTTTGTGCTGTATCCATATTTATCATCTGCACCCTGTCAGTACAAAAAGCTCCTCCAGAGCTATTCATGGGTTTTGTAGGTTTGGATCTGAAGTACCAGAAAATTTTTCAGTGGTAAATAATCAAGCTGGCATCTTGTCTGGCAGATATTGGCCATAAACTTGTTCTGTCAAATGTCTTCTACTGTTGCCTCATACTGGGACTAGAACCTGTTCTCAGTCCTTTGTGAAGTTTAACAGCTGCTGGGCCTGTGCTAATACGCCTGGACACATCGAGACATTTGGCCATAGCTGTCACCCTGCCCACATGATAGGAAAAGCACTTTCTGATTATGGGTATTGTCTGGAAATGTGCCCCAAATGGGCAGTTGAGATTTGGCACTGAAAAGCTCAGGCCATCTTGCTTCAACCACGGTCATATAATTTAGCAGCACTTTTCAGCAAGGGTTTTATTTCTAGTTGAGGAGACTAAATATCTACTAGAATCAGAGAAATAGCTTGGAAGCACAAATGCTCACTTGTATAGCCATTAAAATGCTGTTTGGATAGCAAATCTTTCTAGCTTATTATTAATAATCAGCATGATGTGATTTATTCTGAATTTGTACAGCTAGAACTCCTACAAACCAGAGCAATGGAGTGGAACCCTGTTGTGTTAGTTCATATACAAAAATCAGGCAAAAACCACAACCAAAAATCTCCACATGGTTTCTGTTCCAGCTACTTGCATTTTAAGGCCAAGGACAGTTGCAATCTAAGGACAAAACAGAGTATAAAGAAACTGGAATAGATGATAACAGAGAGAAAATGGAAAAGTTTATAGAAGGTGATAAGAGAGAAAAAAACACCCCACTGTCCATTTCTTAGATCCACTCAGGAATACATACAACCAAATACATATGATGATCTATGTAAACAACACACCCTGCCTCTTAGCAAAGCTTATTAGGTTAAGCAACATTCTGTACTTACCGTCTTAACACCCTTATGGCTGCCTCATATACAGTCAGCTTTGAATCAGGACAGAATTTGAGCCTCTTTATACTGTTCATAAACATTACCTATATTTAACATGAGAAGCCATAATGTCAGCAGCAGAGTTATCAAAAAGTAGATCAGTTGAAGATTTAAGCAAGAGAATGAAGCAACTTTGCAGATATCTAGGATTTACAGAGGTACAGAAGCTTGTTTGAAAGTGTAACAAGAGTTTGTGAGGGGCTAGCACCAAATGTTGACCAAGAGTAGAAAATGACCATTTATGGTAATCACTGGAAAGTTAGTTTGCTCAGGAGTAAATTATAAAGGAATAGGAAAACAAAGACAAATAATTAATCTCTGGAAGACAAGGGAATTGGTGAGGCATGAATGGAGAGAGGATGCAGAGGCTTCGCAATATAGGGCAAAAATGCAGAAGACTAATGAAAAAGTTATTACAGTAACTCATAAGGAAGATCTAAGACCTTGCCCGAAAGATTTATAGATGGACATCTCAATAGAATGGATAATTTTTATTATACTGGCACTAAACTCTTAGTTACATTCAACTGTATACATTCCCAAGTACTACCAAGTTGTGGCCAAGATTGAACATTTAGTCACCACAGGGGTTTGCAAAGCTGGACAGAGTAGCATTTTCAGATTGTTCTCTAAAACATGTAGCCTGTTTGATGGTTTGACTGCCAAGGCTTGATCCTCATGTGCTACTTGGCTGCACATGCAAGGATTCTCTCCTGGATCCCTCAGCATGGCCTCTGCCCCTAGAGCAGAGTCATTTGGGGATGAACTTCCCAGCAAAACAATGGCTGAAGTAAAGATTCACATACACACAACCAAGACAATGGCACCAATAGCCTTGCTGGGTGAGGCTAATAACATGCAAGGCAGAGCACAGAATGATTCAATAGGTAGTAAAATCACCATCACTCTTCCTTAAGAGAAAAAGGAAAACATTGAGGAAAGAACAGGAATTAAAGAAAAAAAGAAAAAGAAAAAAAAAAGAAAAGAAAAACAAAGTCAACCAACAAAAGAGCCCCTGCCAAACCCCAAATCATTTACAAGTCCTTGAATGGGAAATGGAGAAAATGTGGATTTCATGACACGGTGCTTTTCCAGGACTGTCTGCATAACCATGAACACTATAACCATCACAAATTAGTAAAAGTTTTCCTTAAACAGACTTTAATATAACGACGAGGGAAACTCACTATTTGGAAGTTACTTAGAGTGGCTTTTTGCTCATTTATAATTCCCTTGATGTTCATCTGCAAGCATTTCCTTTCTTGGTTAAATCAGGGAGCAGAGATGGTAGTTTACACTCTCCCCTGCTGTTTTCTAGTCTCAAATAAAACATACTCATAGTTTAACCCAGATAATTTAAGTATATGGTTTTCTTAAAATAGTATTACTTGTTTCCCAAATGTACAGTGTAACAAGTTTTGATATGAAATCACAAGTCTTGCTGTAATCTGGGTAAATAATAGTAATAATAACAACAAGCTGAAAAAAATAAATAAAATAAAATGGTAGAAAACACTGGCATCAGACTACTGAAAGTGATGAGAGAATTTAGGCAACATTATAATATCTACAAACTGTATTGATAGCATGACATATATCCTTAAAAAATCATCCAGCAGTTCTGTAGCTCAGACTCAAGTTTTCAGCAGAAATTTCTACTCCATTCCCTTGATACCTTTTCCTATCTGATAGCCCCCCATAGCCAGCAGGTTCATGCAGTTTAATTACCCTAATAAATTCACTCAGTATTTTGACTTATCTGGTTAACTACCAAGTAAAAAAAAAAATACACAAACTTTTCTTCCTCCACTTTTTTTTTTTTTCTCATAACATTCTTTCAGAGAGAGGATTAATGTGAGAGGATCCTTCATTATTTAACCAACAGAGAGGTGATAAAGGAGACAGAAAAAAAAAAAATCTGTAGATATTTTAATGATTTTGAATAATATGTCTCTTATTTGTGGTCCTCTAACTTGAAGAATCCTGCAGATACTTACAAAATGATTAACATTTTTCAGAGAATCATTTAGATGACAAGTGTAATCCTCCTTCTACATCAGAACAGTGCAAAGGTCTATGTACCATCTAGCTCACACTCTAACAAAACAGAGCATTAACACGACTTCAGTGATGCATAGACTTGTGCACGTCCTCTGCAGAGGGTGAGTTTTACCCTAAGGGAAGGTTAGGTATTACACTGTGTATTTATATAAATGGCTTAGTTTGAAAATAACAACACTATGGGCTATTTTGTACAGGAACACGTGAAAGTTTATAAACTGACTGTCTGATAATGAAATACCTACCAGATTTACACCTCCTTATAATCATCAGGATATTTCTGCATAGTGAATGGACACAAAAAACTCCACACTTCTTTCTAAATCTGTTTCAAAGGATGCATTTTATACACCTGTAGGATTTATACATAATGGTGAGATAAGATTACTTAGGCTTTGCAGTGGGGCTTCCCCAGCCTGTTGCCTTTGATTTCTTCAAGTTGTATGTACAACTCCTTATTTAGATTGATACCTCTGTCTTGACTTTTGGATACACTCCTGTAGGTTACTGAGTATACTATGGGCATAACAACAGAAAAATTGGAATCTTAGCCTTTGTGATGCCAATCCAGAATCTGTTTGCCCACTTATACTGCAGTTATTGTTTCAGCTGTTTCATTAATCATATCAGTCTAGCAACACAAAAGAAGAATATAGGATAATTCAAAAAGAGAAATGCCAGTAGAAATACTTTGATGCATTCAACTGCTATTATTGTTATTTTTATTCTTCTGCATTATATTCTGTGTGATTTTATTACTAGCACATGAAAATACAAGTGTATCTAGTTTTAGTTGCTGCCTGTCTTCATCTGCATTTCATTATCTCGATTCTGTGCAAATACAAGTCAAAACAAGTTTCAGCATGAATTTGTAACTCTTTTAGATTCTGATTCTAAGAAGTAAGTTTATTATGTGAATTTAATTATTTCATTGTCAATATTATCTGTTTTCCTGTAAAAGAGAAACATAGGAAAATCAGTGTGTTATATTTTGCTGTTTCCTTTTTCTTTCTCTAGACCAGGAAATAAAGTAAAATATAACACTTTAATTTTCCCATTTTTCTTTTCACAGAGAAATATGAATGCTCTTTGATATCAATCTATGACTTTCAGAAGCTAGAATAGTACCAATAAACTCATTGTCATGTGATGTCCTCAAACAGGAATCAATCTCTTTTTAAACTAATGATAGATATCTCTGATTAAGAACAGGTGGCTGTGAGTAGTAAAAAACTGTTGTAATTATCAACATTTTAGCTGTAAATGAAACATGGAGGGGCCTGAATTTTAGTCCCTGATACTGGGGGTTTGATTCCTCATGACTGTTGCACCCCTAGGAGTATAACTTGGTCTTTCCTATTACTTTCCTCTTTGGACCATGGAAGGAAGTAATTAAATCCCTTTTTACCCTAACCTTCTCATGGTTAAATAACCCCAGTTCCCTCAGTCACTTTTCATATGTAATGTGTTCCAGCTTCCTAATCATCTTAGTCACCTTCTGCTAGACTTGGTCCACTTTGTCATTACTGCACCAAAACTCGACACAGAATCCTAAATACAGCTTGACAGGTTGTTGAGTGGAGGGAAATAATCCCTTGCCTTAACCTGCTGGTTATGCTTACGGCGATGAAGTTGCTGCAAAGGAACATTGCTGACTCACATACAATTCCTTGTCTGCCAGAACCCCCAGGTCCTTTTACCAGTCAGAAAGATCCCAGTCTGCAGTGATGTGGAGGGCTATTCCATCCCAAGTGCAAGACTTCATACCTGAACTTTACAAGTTTCCTTCTGGCACATTCCTCCTGTTGTTTAGGTCATCTGAGCAGTAGCCCTGGCCTCCAGTGTACTATGCCCCCCTCATCCACAAACTTGCCCTTTACAAATGCCTGGTGCTCTTTGACAGCATGCTTCTGACATGGTTCTGAGCATGCGCAGATGCATATATGTGTTTAGGGATTTTCAGGATGAGCAGACACCTGAGTCAATATGAATCATTCTCTTCTGTACTGACACTTAATCCTGCCTCCTTCATAACCTGGCAGCTCGTGTCTTGTGCTTAATCTCATTGTGTCTCAGTTCCTTACCAGTAAAAGAGATGATAGAAATAATGGAGTGCTGTAAATGTATTACCTCTGTTCTACCAAATGATATTTCCAAATTAGCAGCTGAAAAATCACAATATCTGACAAAGCATCATCTGAATGAGCAATTGAATTAAGGTGGGCACATGATTTTTTCTAAAAGCATCAAAAAAGAGGAAGAGAAATTCAGTGCAATAAGAAATAATGAACTAATTTGGGAAGGTCTTTTATTGCATGAAAGGTGGCATGACAGACAATGCAAGGAATCTGACAAAACTCTGCCACACACTGACCTTGCCTGTGAAAGTATTTATAGTTATGCTACCTGTTTGCTTTGTCCCGCAACATACATGAATGAATGGCAGTCCAGCAGAAGAAAAGCATTGACATGTCTTATTACTGGACTCCTATAGGTGTCACTCCATTATCTCTGTGCCATGTTTGTTGCTATTCCTCCTTCATCTCTTATATAAATTTATACAAAATGCTGTGGTCTCTGGATTATTCATGAGTGATTCAGAGAGAATATTTTTCATTTGTACCTTGAAATCTTTACTACTGATTAGTTAGTTTGGAGTGAAACTCTCAACTCTAACTGTAAACTTTACCATCAAGAACTTTATGAAAACTTTAAAATGTTCTGATAAAATAAATTTATATAAAAATTAAGTCTTCTGGTAGTTTAACGCTGTCTTCATAAGAATATTCAGTACATGTGTGTCATCCATTCAGATTATTTCCCTCTTTGGAAACTAGCTTCACTATAATATTAGACAATTAAAATAATTCTTACACACCTTCTATAAAATTAAGTCAGTGAAGGAAAAAATATTCAGAGATATGTTTGCATTTACAGACTATGTGTTTTTGCTGTATGACAAAGGCAAATTTCAGAGCAGTTTTATTATTCACAACCAATGCTTCAAACTACACCTAAATTGATGAAATAACAGGGGAGTTCAGGAAAGGAGTAATTTAATATATGTATGTGGTATTCTTGTAAGAAAGCTTAATACAAAAAAACACTTTTTTATTTTACATCAACCAGTCAAATGTTTTATCCAGCACAAGGAAGTGAACCTGCTGTTTAAAGAAATCTTTTCAGATTCCCTCTGCTGGACTTTTAATATTTGATAAATTGATGAAGGCCACTCAAGGAGCTTGTAATCAGTCTTACAAATTTCTAGCAGAGTGCAACTCTAATAAGCTCAGACATGCATCCTAAATCAAATTTTTTCTGTACAGTTGCAAAATCTCCAAGGCAAGTTTCTAACACAATCAGTTCTAAATAAATGATGAGACACCTGGCTTTCTAATGAGAAAATTAGAGCACAAGACAGAAAATTTGTGATTTTGCAGCTGTTAAAATGGTAACTTCAGTGTTGTGGGTGGCAGGAAGTAAAAATGTGCAGTCTAGGAAGTGAAACTATAAACAGACCCATTTTAAAGTTATTTTAGGCTTATTACATTGAGGGCATTAAACAGCATCATTTTATCACACCTATTAGTAAATATAAGTTGGTGATTAAATGTGCCGCTTGACCTGGTTTCTTTGTTGAATTCCAGGGAAATCTTGAGGCATAATATTTTTTAAATTTCTATAAATACATATTTTTAGGGCTATTGCCCATTCACACTTGCCAATAACACTATCACTCAACATTGCTCCCTGTATAGGGTTTATGTGACAAGGTGTTAGCAGTGGGGTATTACAGAGGTGGCCCCTGTGAGAAGAGACATGGGGCTGCCCTGTGCCAGACATAGGCACTTCCATCAGGTTCCAAAAAAGACATTCTACTGACCAAAGCTGAGCCCATCAGCAGTGCTGGTAGTATCTCTGTGAAAACACATTTAAGAGATCTGCACAGCAACTGGGAGAGAGAAGTGAGACAAAAGTGAGGGAAACAACTCCACAGACACCAAGGTCGGTGAAGAAGGAGGGGAGAAGGTGGTTCAGGTCCTGGAGCATAAATTCCCCTGCAGCTTATGGAGAGACCATGGTGAACCAGGTGGTCCCCTGCACCATAGAGGACCATGTAGAGCAGATATCCAAGCTGCAGTCCATGGAGGACTCCATGCAGGAGCAAGTAGATGTGCCTTGAAGGAAGCTGATGCTCCTGGAGATCCCACAGCAGAGACGAAGTGTTATAAACTGAATGCAGCCCCCATTCCCATGCCCCTGTGCTGCTTGGGAGGAGGAAGAAGAAGATCTGGGAAAGGAGCAAAGATGAGCCAGGGAAGAAAAGGGCATAAAGAGAAGGTCGTTTTTTGTTTTGCCTTCACTTCTCACTATCTGTAAGGGGTCTGGCTGATCTGGAATTGGTTTTCCCCTGTAGCAGCCCTCACGGTGCTGTTTTATGTCGGGAGCTGGCAGGGTGTTGGTAGCACCCTGGTGTTGTGGCTGCTGCTGAGCAGGGCTTACACAGCACCAAGGCTCTTTCCGACATTCCCCCCTCAGTGGGACGGGGTGGGCAAGATCTTGGGAGGGGACACAGCCAGGACAGCTGACCCGAACTGAACAAAGGGATATTCCAGACCATATGACGTCTGCTCAGTATAAAGCTGGGAGAAAGGAGGAAGGGGGTGGGGTCACCCTTGGTCCTCTGAGGCAACCACTACACGTATCGGAGCCCTGCTCCCTGAGAAGGCCCCACATCGCCTCTTCATGGGAAGGAGAGAATAAATCTGGTTTTTTTGCTTCCACACACAGATCTTTGCTTCGCTTTGCTTATATTAAAACTTCTTTTGTTTCACCCGCAAGGGTTAATCTATCTTATTTTCTTTCTCCTCTTCTCCCTGTTGAGAAAACAAGGGAAAAGGGGTAGAAGTGATAGAGTGACTTGGTGGGTACCTGGCATTTAGCCAAGGTCAAACCACCACGCTATCTTACTCTATTTTTAATTGGCAATAAATTAAATTAGTCTTCCCAAAGTTAAGTCTATTTTGCCTATGATGGGTCTCTGTGTCCTTGTCTTGAACCATGAGTTTTTTCATCTAATTTTTTCCCCCTGTCCTGCTGAGGAGGGGGAGTGAGAGAGCAGCTGGGTGGGCACTTGGCAGCCAGCCAAAGTTAGCTTACCACACTCTTGAACAAAATTTGGCCCGTAAGTATTAAATATGGAATATTTATAAAAGCTCAATAGGTTGAATATTGTTTTATTTACTCTAAACAGGATACAAACTTTCCAGAAACAAAGTGTCAACTAGAACAGGGAGTTCTGTAGAACAGGATGCTCCTGTAATTAACATGTTAGCCTTAGACTCAGAAACCCAGAAACAAACATTTACTTTGATGATACTGACAATGTACTTTGGATTATAGACAGAGTGATGGATCTCATTGTGAAAAATAAGGAAATTATCTCTGTACCTTTGGCTATTTACATAAATAGAAAGTATGTTAGATACTGTGAAATTACTGGATATTACTGCAAATTCAGTAAAGTATTGACAGAAGAATAGATAAGAGACCAGCTGTGATTTTTTTCTTCTTCTTTTGTAGTTCTCACTTAAAAAAACCCAACAAAACAAACAAACAAACAAACAAACAAAACAAAACCTACCTGCTGAGGTAGCTCAAAAATATCCGTATTTATTTAAAGAGCAAACTTTCTAGAAATTCAGTGTCAAGAGTGAAAATTCATTACTGGAATCTTATCTTAAACTTTTTTTTTTTATAACATATTATAAAGAAAGTAGTAGCTTTTGCTATAGATGCCTTAGGACGTCTCTGCTCTGCAATGGTATTTGGAGCACTTGGAATTTATATTTGCATTGCAAATATCATTTGCAACTATATTTGGATTTTTTAACTTTTTTCTAATTTATCCAAATAGCTATTCCACAGTCTCTAACATGTTTTGTTTTCTGAAGTATGGAGATCATTTCCTTATTTTCATAATCTGATCCATCACTTGCTCCAGATTCCTAGAAATAGAAGCTTAATCTTCTGGCTTTCCAGCAAGACCTCTAACTTCCTCCAGATAAGCATAACTTCCTATTTTGCCTACTGTATCAGTAGGAAATATGTAATAAGGAATATCCCTTTACCACCAAGGACAGAAAACTAAAAGATAGAGAGAAAAAACATATTAGGCTCTTTCCTTAATGTAAGCCTATTTCAGATATGTGAGGATGCTGGCTATTTACATAAATAGATAAATAAATATTTAGACTGTCCAGAACAAACCCAAATTTTCTAGTACAGTCAGCCAAATACTAGAATCAGATTTATATTGACCTGAGTCTCAAGCCGTGTACTTTGCATATTAGGGTGGAATTTTTTAATGTCTTTATATGTACTATCAAGGGTGTACAGGAAGTTTGACTTAACTACGTACTGGCTATTTTGGGATGACCTTCATCGTATTTTGAAGTGGTAGCCTATGTTCAAATATAAAAATATCAAAATGAGCAAATGGTTCAACTTGATGATTTCCTGGGTCTCTTCCAGTTTTGAATTATTGTATAATTCTGAGATTCTGCAAAAGTGATGGAAGGAAAGAAAAGAACTCATAGATCAGATGTCTGTAAAGCCTATAAGTGATGCAGGTTGTCAAGAGCACAAATTTTGAATGGGAAAGCTTTCTGCAGATGTTTGTTTTAATGGTGAGGGGATTCTGAAATTCATCATTAAAAAAGGTTGAAAGAACAGATCTAGAGTAACCTCCTGAGTGATGACCTAATCTCTTTTTGTTCCTTGCTATTGATGGTACTTTAACAATTCTTACTGTAGGCAAGACAAGACAATGCCATCAATTTTTAAACAGAAGTCCTCATTAATATAAATGTTTCTTTTTTCCTTAGCAAGAGATAAGACCCCAAGTTTTCACGCTTCCTTCTCTATCCTTTTTTTCTTGTTCTTCTTTCCCCTCCTAAACAGACCTGAATCTTTTTCCCTAATATTCTACTTCCATTTACTTTTGCTTTAAACTATTACTTGATTCATCTCAAATTCATCTGCTTGATTGTTGTAACTGTCCTCCCTGAAGCAGCAGTATACTGAAATTGTACTTCTCATGCACTCTTCCACTTACTTTTTTTCTTCCCTTCCAAGATTTAATTCTCAGCTCCACCAGTTGTGTTCTCTGCTCATTTCTTCAATGAAATATGTAGTAGAAATACTTGATTTCCTCTAATTGTCAAAATTACCTGATTATTCTTCACCATAGATAAAAGTCTTCCACATTTATAAATTTTAAACACATTTATTTAAATTATTATTTGCATCTTTCCATTATATTTATACTCAGTTTGTAACAAGATGTCCAAATTAGAGAGAAAATATCTGAAGTGGGATCTAATCAATATGAGGAACAATTATTTTGAAATACTGGTTATAACTTGGCTGTAGAAGTAATTTACCAAAGTAGCAGAAAACTAAAAGTTGTAGTAGAAACGATGAGTATGACCCTGTAGGGAATCTCTTCATATTCACTGTAAGTGTAAAATTACAAACATTCTTTAACTTCTGCATGAAGCTTTGCAAGAGTACTCAAGGCATTTGAATAAATGCTCAAGATTAATACTTATTACAGAATCACAGAATCAACTAGATTGGAAAGGACCTTGAAGATCATCCAGTCTAACCTTTAACTTAGCACTGACAGTTCCCAACTACACCAGATCCCTCAGTGCTATGTCAACCCAACTCTTAAACACCTCCAGGGATGGGGACTCCACCACCGCCCTGGGCAGCCCATTCCAACACCTAACAACCCGTTCTGTAAAGAAATGCTTCCTAATATCCAGTCTAAACCTTCCCTGGTGCAACTTGAGGCCATTACCTCTTGTCCTGTCATTTGTTACCTGGTTAAAGAGACTCATCCCCAGCTCTCTGCAACCTCCTTTCAGGTAGCTGTAGAGGGCGATGAGGTCTCCCTCCCCTCAGCCTCCTCTTCTCCAGACTAAACACCCCCAGTTCCCTCAGCCACTCCTCCTACGACCTGTGCTCCAGACCCTGCACCAGCTCCGTTGCCCTTCTCTGGACATGCTCGAGTCATTCAATGTCCTTTTTGGAGTGAGGGGCCCAAAACTGAACACAGGAATCGAGGGGCGGCCTCAGCAGTGCCGAGTGCAGGGGTAAGATCCCTTCCCTGTCCCTGCTGGCCACGCTATTGCTGACACAAGCCAGGATGCCATTGGCCTTCTTGGCCACCTGGGCACACTGCTGGCTCCTGTTCAGCCGGCTGTCAATCAGCACCCCCAGGTCCCTCTCTGACTGGCAGCTCTCCAGCCACTCCTCCCCAAGCCTGTAGTGCTGCTGGGGGTTGTTGTGGCCCAAGGGCAGCCCCCGGCATTTGGCCTTATGGAAACTCCTCCAGCTGGCCTCAGCCCATGGCTCCAGCCTGTCCAGGTCTCTCTGCAGAGCCTCCCTGCCCTCGAGCAGATCAACACTCCCACCCAACTAGCAAACTTAGAACATTCAAAAATATACTCTTTATTTTCATACCAGTGTCTTCAGTGATTCTGCTCTCACCGCTTCTATCAGACCACCTACTTATCATATTCCTTCTCTCTCTCCTGTTAATCATCGACTTTTGGTATTTTATGCTATAATATTACTTCCTTGTTTCAGCATTTTCTTATAATTGTGCCTACATATTACTGTCAAAGAATTTGACTTTCAGCTGACATTCAACCAATTATTACTATGCTTATGTAAACAAAGATTTTCAGAGGCTTACAACAGGAGTACATATTAATTACATTTACACTGGTGCAGATACCTCTGACATCCAGGCAAACACCTGTCAAAATGTCAAGTCCCATTTTGAAAGCAGGGGAGGTGTTTTCTCATGCAAAAGGTTGTAGGAAGGATTTCGTATTCCACTTGAAAAATCTGCAGGACCTTGTTGCACATTTGAAGGTTGGAGAGTTGACAAGTTCACAAAGTTATAAGGATGACCTTGGCTGTATCCTTCATCAGTCCCATGTGCCATAGTATAGGAATTATATGTGATCTCACACATCAACAATCTGTAACTTCAAGGAGCAAGCCACTCTGTGGAGCAGCATCACAGTGAGAGTTGTGCTTTAACAATTCTAGCAGTGATGAGATCATGCTATCTTGTTCTAAGTAGAAATCTGCATTGACATAAATGGGTGTTTCTGACTACTAATCAGTAAAAAATATCTGACCTTCAGTCTTCTCTCTGCTTTCATAGTGTTTATTTCTTCTTTCTCCTGGCAGATACAGTCTGGTTTTCTAAGCTGCCATTTGCCTACTGTTTTGAGGCCACATCACCAGTTTCCTTCTATGTCTAAACTTCCCCTCTTTTTTCTTTATTTTTTATCCTAAACTGGTCCATTGTAAACTTGTGTTAGTTTTCCCAGAACTGGTTAGAAATCTTATTTAAATTGATTGTAATTAAACATAATCTGTTTAATAAGTTAAAATCCCACACATTTCAGATAGTTCTTTTACATTGTTAAATATTATTTATTATTGTCACAGTTGCAGTGCTGTTTTTCCACCTTTCAAAAGTTATTAATAACAAATTCACACATAGACTGGACACCAGTGTTTTCTCAACAATACTTTAATGTAGGATTCCTTATCTTAGCGCAAATGTGCTAATGAAGGGACCAAATTTTTAAAAAATATAAATAAATAGTGGTGGCCTGATACAATTTCTTAAGGGTGAACTAAAAAATTGACTTATTAATGAGTTCTCATCAGTCCTTCCGTTAATATAACATGATTTTCCTGAAATGGTGATTCAATGTCATGGATTTTATTCAGTGCCTGGTGCTCAGATCAGATCTGAAAACTGATTTTTTATACTGGGCAGTAGCATGTCCGGACTTTACAGAGAACAAGTGGAGTTATTACATGTGGCAGAAGATAGGGACACCACCTTCTATTCTGTGCTTGAGCAATAACTGTTAAAGAGTGGCAAGACACCTGACAAGCAATTCCCAACTAAAAATGAGGTAATGAACAATGTTTGTAACTGCCGGTTGCTCGGATCTTCTAGCACGGCTTAAATTTTAGATTTGATCCTGAGAGCCATCAAAAAACTTCACTAGCACCAAATCAGCTTCTAAAACTTTGTTTCTTGACTAGTACAAAATAGCTAACAGCATCAGGACATGGAAATGGGGAGTTCTTAGCATCAAAAACTGGTAAGCACTACTCACAGCTCATACAGTTGAAGACAGCCTATTTTAAATACTGTTAACTCAGAATTAATATGTATGCATATATTTTTCTCACATTATTTAAAAGATGTCATGAATTATTACACTAAATCCAGATTTAAAAAATGTTGTCCAAACAACTGAAGCTGATGATAAATAAATAATGTTAAAAAAAAAAAAAAAAAAGAAAAAAGAAAAAAAGAAAAAAAAGATGATACATTTCTAAATAGCTCTGTTTCTTTTAGTTATTATTTGAGAAAAGACTATTTTAAGAGTCTGGTCAATTAGCCTATGTGGTGCACTTGATAAATAAAACGCCCTGTAACTCAATTAAATTATTATTTTTCCAAACAATGAGTGCAGTTAACCTCACTTAACTTTAACTATCTAAAAAATATTTTGTTCTTGGGACCTGCATAAGGTATCTATCTTAGTAGGATAAAAAATTACTTCTGAGTACCTACTTCTCTATACTGACTGTAAACAGACTAGAGTGATTCTGTGAAATGTTGAAATTTACCATAGCAATTTCCTCTTTTGTAAGAAATTGGTATTATAAAGAATATATTTCTCATCTTTCTTACTTTTCATTTTGTTATTTCTTTATCCCTTTTATTAACATCAGCTCTTCAAGACCCTTTAGGAGACAGTGACACAAATTAAATAGTTCTAGAAACTCCAGTATGGATACCCACCTAAATTAAAGCTGAGCTGACCATTTCAATTTCGTATGATACACTACATAACCTGTCCTCCAGATTGCACATCAATTAGAAACTAAGGGTTAGCAAGATAATTTTTTCCTTCCTTTCTGTAAACTACATTATCTAACAAACTTGAAAATAAAACACTGTTTCAACATCTATTATTCTTTACGCTGACTGCTATTTTGCAGAACTTCATAATAACTTTTAACTGTCAACAAAGAAGAATGCATGTCCTGATAAAATGTAATCATCATAACATGAAGGAATGTTTAATTTCTCCTCATTATTTCATTTTTGCCCATGTTTCTCTACAATTTAATACTTCTGCTGGAGAAAAAACCAAGCATATTTACAGAGTAGCAATGCAGACTGATTCTATTTGCAACTATACTTCTTGCAATGCGTGTCACTCTTCATTTACAAATCCCTATCTCTGGTTCTTCCAAATACCATTAACAAGACACTGCTCATTATATCAACCACTGTAATATTACTGTGATGGAAGTTAAAAACTAACTTGATGAGGTGTCATGATCAAACTCATTTTTATATACAAGTTAAAATTAAAACCAGGTCTCTATAGGCAAGGGTTATTTTGTTGAAAGCTCCTGAAAATAAAGAAAAAAATAGAGGAGTATATTTATCAGATGGTTTCATCCTATTAACGTGCCTTCACGCTAAAGAAACTATTGGAAGTAGATGCTAGGACAATATTTTTTTTTATGTTGCTGACCAGTATGTGTCAAAAATACTTGGGTGTTTTTAAGAGGAAACTATTAAAGAATTGAAAAATGTAAGAACAGACTCAGTACACGGCATTGAAAGTATAAAGTAAGAATGGTTTAAAATCCAAAGGTGATATCATACTCAGACTCTCATGCAGTTAATGAAAAGATCACTACTATAAAAGCTAGAGTGCAATCTGCTGTTGGACATACACTCAAGGGACTAAAATACTGTGTTATCTTAAAATAGTATTTCAGGGCAAGAAGGACTGACAAAATGTACAATGTTAGTGGTAACAAAAACAGATCCTATCTATCTGATATCCAAATTGCTTTGCAAAGCATTGATTGACCTAAGTCATCCAAGGTACACTAAATGGTAAAAGAAATTTGCAAAAGGAGTTTATGTGCAAAACTGACGTACTACTAAGTTGGTCTCTGAATTCATCCCATCTGAACTGGGAAACTAAATGCCTGGTACTCCCTATATTCCTGGGGGGAATTCACCTCCTTCCCTTTCTGGAATCTTTGGAGAACTGAGGCAAGTAATTTACCTCCTAATTTAGATGCTTCGATACCCTTAAAAAACTTGCCAGACACAATTATATTCTCTTTCTATTTTCTGTCTGCAGTGATATCACAAAATTACTCTCAGTCTGAATAGAACTGAGCAGACAGTTTCCACCTGTCTGAATGGCCACAGGAGCTGGATAATGCACATGATTTACATACTGATAAATCACAAAATAATTTTTCATGTATGTGTATTTTTCCTTTGCCCAGATGATGTTTCCAGTGGAACTAATGTAATAATAAAAGAGCATGATAGAAATACATTGCAGTCGGTGTTAAAAATGGACAGATTCTTCAACTGCCATTGTTCAACCTGGCTTCCAAAACCAGTTTCCAATCAATAAATTATTATTTCTAATATTTTTCAGCTTGTAGACAAAAATCTACACATTAAAATAATTATGCATTCATTTGCAGCTATGCAGGTTGTTTCCAGTGAGTGTCAGACCTCACCATAATCTGTGAGATATATATAGATATATATATATATACACATATATATATACACTGCCTCTGGCACCAGTGGGGATTTTTAAGAGAAATTAAATAACATCAGTTAGAATCATAGAATGGTTTGTGTTGGAAGGGACCTTTAAAGGATTCCCTGCAATGAGCAGGGACATCTTTAACCAGATCAGTTGTCTGAAAGCCTTGTCCAAACTGACCTTAAATGGTTCCAGGGATGGGGCATATACCACCTCTCTGGGTAACTTGTTCCAGTGTTTCACTGCCCTCATTGTAGAAAACTTTCTTCCTTATATCTAGTCTGAATCCACCCTCTTTCAGTTTAAAACCATTAAACCCCTGTCATCATTATAGGCTTTACTAAAAAGTCTGTCCCTATCTTTTTCATAAGCCTCCTTTAAGTATTGAAAGGCCTCAGTAAGGTCTCCCTGGAGCCTTCACTTCTCCAGGCTGAGCAACCCCAACTCTCTCAGTCTGTCCTCATAAGGGAGATACTCCAGTCTCCTGATCATTTTTGTGGCCTCCTCTCGATCTGCTTGAACAGGTCCATGTCTTTTCTGTACTGAGAGCTTAGAGCTGAACAAAGTACTCCAGGTGGGGTCTCGCCAGAGCAGAGTAGAGGGGCAGAATCACCAACCTCAACCTGCTGGCTACACTTCTCTTGATGCAGCCCAGGATACGGTTGGCTTTCTGGGCTAGGAGTTCACATTGCTGGCTTATGTCCATGTTTCATCCACCAGTACCCCCAAGTCCTTCTCTGCAGGGCTGCTCTCCATCCCTTCATCCTCCAGCCTGTATCAATACCAGGTTGTATCCTGGTTGATACCTGTATCGATTCCACGTGCAGAGCCTTGCACTTGCCCTTGTTGAACCTCATGAGGTTTATATGGGTCCACTTGCCAAGCTTATTCAGGGTCCTTCTGACTGGCGTCCTGTCACTCAGGCGTGTCAACCACACCATTCATCTTGGTGCCATCTGCAAATTTGCTAAGGGTGCACTCAGTCCCATGTTCAAAGACTTCACTCTGCCACAGCCTATCCTTTCACACCTTCTTTCCGTTACTGCACCCAGTTTATGTTTTTAGAAGATTTAGATTTATACTCCTGAAAAGACATAATTTTGTAAGTATGCCAGATGTATGTATGAGCTCTTGCAAACTAGACTTATCACTACAGTTTAAGTCCAACAATCCAGAATAATGTTAAGATCAATTTAATTTGCCAGGGCAGAGAAAAAAGCAACTGTAACATGCTGGGAAAGCTGATCTTTTATACTGAAAGATTTAAATGTGTTCAAATTCCAAGTTTATGATCTCCTAAAAGAAAAATGCATAGAACTATATATATAAGGTAGGGAACAAGGGGACAAGACAGCAGATGCTTGTAATGTCCTCACTATGACTGTTAAAGGACAAAATTAAGGTGAATTATTGCTTCCTATGCAAGATAAACTGATTTTAACTTATTAACTAACATTAACTATTAACTACCTTTCACACTTCCATTAAGGACAATGAAGATTCTATAAGCAGAGCAGGCCATAATCCAAGTCTAGGAAATCTGAAGCATGGTAAAGCAGTCTGATGTGCTCAGTTTGAAGTCATAGATTGATGATAAAGAAATGTTTAGCTTCTTTTGAACCTTTCTTTCCAAGTAGTAAATCTTTCAAGTGTCTGATGTCCTTCTTTTTCATGTCAAAAATTCTGAGCAGCAGAGAGGAGTTCATTTAACTACTCATTGTCAGATATGTAAGACTTAAATAACAGGAAAGGATCATTTTAGTGCTTTGAAGACCTACTCCCTAACTTCCACTGCTAATCTTGAAAAAGAATATCCTATATATCTATTGTTCTTGAGGTTGTACAAATGTTCTAGTGGCGGAAACAGTTCTTTCTCTGAACCTACAAATATTATGTGTGATAATCACAGAATCATAGAATATCTCAAGTTGGAAAGGACTCGTAAGGATCTAACAGGGAGTCTAACTCCCTGTTCTTCTCAGGATTACCTAACACTAAACCATATGACTGAGAGCACATCCAGACACTCCTTGAACTCTGACAAGCTTGGTGCCATGATCACTTCCCTGGGGAGCCTGTTCCAATGACTGACCACCCTCTCAGTGAAGAACCTTTTCCTAATATCCAGTGTGAACTTCCTCTGAGGCACTTTCATCCCATCTCAACATGTCCTATTGCTGGTCACCAGAAAGAGAAGATCAGAACCTCTCCCTCCTCTGCTCCCCTTGAGGAAGTTGTAGACTGTAATGAGGTCACCTCCCAGACTTCTCTTCTCCAAGATGAACAAACCAAGTGACCTGAGCCAGTCATTTTAAGTCTTGCTCTCAAGGCCTCGAGGCCTCTCACCATCTTGGTCGTCCTCCTAGAGTGCACACACTATAATAGTTTGATGACCTTCTTATACTGAGGGACCCATAACTGCATAGAGTACTCAAGGTGGGGCCACACCAGTGCAGTGTAGAGTGGGACAATCACCTCCCTCAACTGGCTAACCAGGTTGAGCTTGATGCACCCCAGGACATGGTTGGCCATTTTGTCTGCCAGGGCACACTGTTGTCTGATATTCATCTTCCCATGAACTTAGATGTCTTTCTTCAGGGCTGTTATCCAGCCTCTCATCCCCCAGTTTGTATGTATAATCAGGATCACACTATCCCAGGTGGAGAATCCGGCACTTGCTCTTACATTTCACATGTTTGGTGATTGCCCAGTTCTCTAGTCTGTCCAGATCTCCCTGTAAGGACTATCTACCCTCAAGGCAGTCCACAGATCCTCCTAGTTTAGTATTGTCAGAAAATTTATTTAACATACATTTGATTCCTGCATCCAGATCATCTATAAAAGTATTAAAGAGCACTGGCCCTAAAACTGACCCCTGGGGAACTCCACTGGTTACTGGTCACCAGCCGGATGTAACCCCATTTACTATAATTCTTTGAGACCAACCCATCAGCCAATTGTTCACACAACATGTTATGGACTTGTCTAGCTTGTGCTGGACATTTTAACTATAAGGATACTGTGGGAGACAGTATAATGAGACACTGCCGTGAAAATGTCAGAACAAAAGTCACAATTAGTTGTAAAATCATAACATCCAGAGTCTACAATAGAAATGTTATTGTCTCATCACATATTGATGTCAGTGCAGCTGTTGGTTCAGGAAAACTCTTATCTTCTTCCATATCATGCCTTGCTCTTATGTTTATAGTTCTTCTAACCATGAAATGTATTAGGGCCAAATCTTTCAATACAAGCTCATGACCTGACCTAAAGAACATTTTTGGTAAGAATATGAAATAAGGCAGAATATAATATATCTTACCAGGCATTGAGCAAATATCCAAGTAGTACTAATCATAAATTTTTTGTCACAGCTATCTTATGACAGAACTTTTGTCACAACTAACAAAAAATACCTGTATTTTGGAAAATATTTACCTTTATTTAAAAAATAATAAAAAAAGCAAGAAGAAAAGCAAAATCCTGCAGGCTAATTCTCCTTTAAAGCAGGACAATAGTCTAAGAATGAGGTCTTCCATCACTGGCAAGTCTTCCATGACTTCTACCATAATAGTAAAAATGAAGGTACAATGGGAGTTATCTCTGGCTGTAAGACTAACCCCAAGAGAGAAAAGGGGTCCATGAGGCATCAGGCTACAACTATCAGAAATGCTCTGGCAGCAATTCAGAATTATTACTTTATGCCACAAGTGGTCATGCTTGTTACTTAATCTAATAATTTATTTCAACTACAGTTAAACTTGAAAAATGCACTGTTTTCAAATGAAGTTTTTACCACTTCTTCATCTAATTTTCATTCTTTCTTCTGCTTCATTTCTGTCAGCATATTAATTTGATCAAAGTCATATGGAAACATAAGGAAATATACACCAGTAAAGGTGACACCAATCTATGCAGTGTTCCAGTGTTCCTAATAGACCTTCACTCTCTTTCACATGCTTCAGGGGAAAGTCAGTAGGATGCAATGCCTTTTAACAGTAACTTCTCAGAGTTACTCTAAGGCACTATATTTGCAAATTCTGCTTTGAAAATATTTTAAATAAGTTGTACTTTACATCTGGGTAGCACTCATGAAGCAAATCAGGTAAGAGCTGTATTATTGGATATAGTTTTATATAGCTTTCTTATTCAATATATGTATCAGTTCAGAAAAAGGCAATGGTAGCTCTGTCAAAAAGTAATATGAAGTACATGATAATAACTGAGAAAATGAAGGAGGAATCTAAAACCTATCATGACCTCAGTACTTTATTTACTAGTTCTATCCTGAGTTAAACATCACAAGTATACGTAGAGATTGGAAGTCTTTGAATTGCACCAAATCTACACTGGTACTGTTGTCATGGAGAATTTTTTTTGTCCCTTTTTGTCTTCCTGCAAAGGGGTATAGCTGAGCAACAAAGGGAAGACTGTTTGTTTGCTGTGTTTTGGCCAGGTCATCCGGGGAAGGTAGAACTCATACAAGGAGAATGACTGTTCCTTGGGATGAAATTTGAGAAATTCCTGGAGGTTGCAGTGTGATACCTCCTTAGGAGGGAACTTGTTGAGCAAGTGCTGACTGTGATAGCACTGAAGAAGGACAGGAAGCTGACATGAAGTCAGTCTTTACTATGAAAAGATAAGTGCTGTTCCTAGAGATTGGGGCCCCTATATGCTGTTGCAAACCAAATAAAAACCTTACTGAAAGTTTCTGAACTGAAACCAAATTCAGAAAAGGATTCTGCAATGTTTTGTAGAATCTATGGAAGTTTCTCCATAGATTAATATAAATAGGCTGAAAGATGTGAAGGTTTGAGGGGACTATCTCAACTTGTTCTTCATTCATTACTGTCCACATGGAATGACTAAGGACCTAGGTAAAGAACAGGGATTCTGATCTGCCTGATTGTTCACGGCACTACATTTCTTATTTTTTCAACATTTTAGGGTTTTACATGTCTAGGTGTTACGTCCATGTTTCTTTCATGGGTTTTGTGGTCAAATATGCAAGAGAATGGCAAAACTGGGAATTAAACAGTGTTGCAAGGGTATTAAGTATAAAATATGACAAACTTCTTAAATATATAAAAAGCCAAGAGCTCTGTCAGGAATTACATGAGCCATTAAGGGATGAGCAGGAAGTTAGTGACAGATACTGTAGCTGACAGCCTAAAGAATTCTTTGCTTCATTATTCATACAAATAAATGGAGGGTCAAATCTCAGAGAGTAAGGAACAGTAAATTTTCCTGAAGAGTGAATTAAAAACTGTGGAACAGGGAAAGTTTAGAGGCTTTATGTCTGTACCAGAGCATAGAGTTCAATGTAGTCTATTAAAAGTGGTAAAGTTATTGAGCCTGTATACCTTATAGCTGTAAGGTATACAGCTATAAGGTATATAGTTGTGTACCTTATAGCTGTATCATTCACCATGTGAATTATGATGGAAATAGCAGGGGCTCTAGGAAAGGCACCATACAGGTTATTGAAAGTGTGTAAACAGCTAGGGAAAGTCATATCACAGGTTTGATGATTCTGTGTCAGATTGTCCCTACCATGAGAACAGCAATACAAATGGGGAGAGATGGGAACAGGGGGGAATAATTTATCTTCCTACAGGGCATTCTGAGAAGAGGCTAAATAGGTCCTATCATTCGCACTTGCTAGAGGACAGAAACTAACTTGTTGAGGAGCAAAGAGATTTGAAGGACATGAGAGCCAAAATAATCTGATTAGTGACAGGGAAGCTCCCTCCACCACCCAGAGCACCCCTGCAACTGTGGTCCCCGATATAGTTCCTAACTCCCTCTAATTCAACTGCTACTGAAACCCCTCTGGAGCTGTGAAATTCTGTGCTGACAGTAAGGAAAATCCCTAGAGTTCTGCTGTGGCTGCCATTCTTTCCCTTTCAGCTCAATGTAGGAATAAAAAGCTAAATAAAATGAAGCAAAAAGTGCAGAAGAGGAGTGACTGACTCCCTGATGTGGACTAAGAGAGTCTGGGAGGGATTGCGGGGGCTATCCTTAACTTGCACTCTGTAGTGCCATAGCGTGCTATGTTTGGAGTTTGCAGCAGTGACTGGAGAACTCTGAGAGCCATAACATCTTCACTGACACTCTGCTGCTTCTCATGACAGTCTACGTTAGTGGGTATCTCATGATATAGCTTTTGCCTACTAATTTATTCCAGCTATACCAGCTCAAACAGGTAGCTCAAAACGATGATCAGTAGCATCCAGTTCTGTCACTGATTTCAGGTGGGACATGAGACATGGTTGTGAAGTATGTAAAAATGACACTGGTTTGTTCTGTTTATTTTTTCCTACTTCATACTGTTTTCTTAGGCAAACTACTATTGAAATCACAGGGAATTTTTATTTAAATACAGCTTTCCAAACTGAGATTTTTTTCAATGCTTGCTGTAACTGAGACAATGAAAATGAGCTCTCTCTTTCATGTTATAGTCTTACTGTAGTGGCACAAGATCAGGATGCTCCTGGAATGGCACTATAGTATTATTGCCTAAAGGTCTCACATATGATATGTAATTTTACCTTAACAGGAAATATTTACATTCATTCTTTAGGTTTTTCTCCAAGATTTATTTTTTATAGTTTTCTCTTCCATATTGTGTTCTATATTTAACTGGTTGTCAGGCACTGTCATGTATCCTTAAGTACTTCAAACATTTATCTGAATGTGTCACACCCCGTTATTAACTTATGGCTAGATTTACATCCATACTTAAAATTACCTGAATAAAGAGACAAAACTTGTTTTAACATTATGAAAGTAGCATGCTTAAATTGAGAAGTGAAAAACACAGGTTCCAGCTTTGCAAAAGATTATACCTGAGCTTCATTTTCAGCATATAAGTAGTCCAAATTCCTTCGTAGGTTTACTTATCTGCTCACAATCAAATATCTGTTTAACTGAACCCAGAACTAATGCTTCATTCTTTAACAATGTTAATATTGCCTTTAATTTGTTTGTTCTTGATGGCATTTGATAATATACTTTCAGTTTTCTCTAAAACTGTCCTCTAATTCCATATCACTGTAAAAAATGATTCATTTTCTAACCATATGGGACACTTACTACAGCTTTTAAAATATTTTAATGTTATTACTGTAATTCATAACGTGTTTAATAATGTAATTCCGAATAAAACAATCTCTCGTTAAAAATAATTGAAAACACAGTGGGGACCTTTTAAAGGAATTGTCTTAATTAAGAAATCAGACATGACAGTGCATTTCTGTTCACTTATTTTAAACTCCCTGGATTATAAAAGTCTCTTGGTTTTCAGACTGGTAATACTAAATTGAGCTTAAAACAAATGGGCAGAATGCATTGTCTGTATTGATTGCATTAGTAATGAAAATAGTTCCATCTCCAGAGAATATGCCTAGCCTCATGTCCTTATTCCCTCACTTTTCCTGGTCCCATCCTTACTCCTTTTCTTTCGCAGTTTTAGATCAGTGCGCTTCCTCCTGGTAACTTTCATTTTCTACATTTTACCTTCCCCTCACCAATGAATAAAAATAAAGCAATTTTGGAAATATATTTTGAAAAAGACCTTCAGCTAGCATAAATAACTGATCGTCAGGGGAACCATGTTGATTTACACACAACAATGATCTGATCCATTCCGGTTACTGTTCAGGAAGAACCCAGCCTGGGAGAGACAAATAAACCCAAAGTTCTTTCTGGGAAAACTGTGGATCAACTTGTCTTTCTGCTAACAGAAAACATCCCATTCCTGTTCCATCCATGTCTAATAAGTAAAGCAAAGCAATGCTATATATGTCAAAGGAAAAGTTACTCATAAGGGTACAGGATTAAATAATTGGCTGGGAGGAGTTATTTTTGTTTTCTTCTAGGGGAAATCAATATGTTTGGGAGGAAAAGAGATATGAATTCTTCTTTAACAGGAACATAGAAGGTTTCATCTGCATAGAAGGAAGATCTTTTTTACTGTGAGGCTTACTGAGTGGGTGCTCCAGTTACCCAGAGAGGTTGTGAAGTCTCCATCCTTGGAGGTATTCAAAAGGTGCCTGGACATGATCCTGGGAAACCAGCTTGAGCAGGGAATTGGACAAGATGACCTCCAGAGGCCCCTGACAACCTCAACCATTCTGTGTTTCTGTGAAATGTTTATGGTCTGAAACTCTAATAGACTTTTATATTTTGATTTATAATGAGTAATTTTTAAATGGCATTGTTTTTAATCTTATGTGGGCAACTTGTTTTTTCTATCCAGACTAAATTTGTTCATGAGGAATCATTCCTTACAATAAAGTGAACTCAAATATCTTTCATATTAATTTTATTAGAAGTGAAGAAAGTCAATAATTGAGTCCCTCTGGATGCTCTAAACTGTTGGTTTGCTTTTTTTTTTTTTTTTTTCTCAGCTACTAAAGTCTGTGTAAAATGACAAGCAGCAAATCACTGTCTGTTCAGCGTAGCCTGTATTAGCAAATATGTTATTGAAAACCAATACCCAGTGGAAGGGAGTTGTCTCTGTATACCAAAAAATATGGTGGGAAATATAAACAAAGTGTAAGTTCTGAAATATATTAAATGGGATTAAACTGACAAATTGTTCTATAGCAGTTCTAATTACTTTGCTTGAGGGAGCTGAAAATATTTCATATATATGTGGTTTATACTCAAGGGAATATTTTAGCTTTCTGTCAGACAGTAAGAAGTGAGCAACTGAAGAGCCATGAAGATGATTTTTTCATCACTCCCTGATGCTGGGACAAAATGGGCAACTTGCAGTGAAGTTCTGTGCACTCACTGGACTGAGAATGCCAGCTCCTCAACTTTGGCTGGTGTAAATTAGGTGTGGGCCATTGTAGGTCTAAGTCAAAATATTATTTATCTACTTTGAAAAGACTTTAAATGTGTCTTTGTGTCACCTGAGGAGAAAAAACCTCTGCACTCTCAAATGTTGCTCTCAGCAATGATGTCATTAAGAAAATGCATTTAGGAAAAAACTCATTTTCTTATGTTGATTCTCCAAGACTACTCTTAGAATCAGTAGGAAAATCTGAGACTGAATGTCATGTTTTGATTTTGCTAAAAATATTCAAGATAAATCAAGACTGGAGTGGGGAGGAATAAAAAACAATGAAATGAAGAAAACAGGGAGAACTCATTGTGCCAATTACTTTATTTCATTCCACCACAACAGCAGCAGAGATTATTTGTAGATGCCATTTGGCATCCATTTATGAAGGCTTTTGAGTACTCAACTAAATCATAAACAACTTAATATGCTTCATGCCACTCATTGCTTAAAACCTGAATAACAAATTCTCAATTCCTTTTAAAAATCTCCTTAAGTCTTATTATCATGACACACACATACTGAATGCCATTCTGAAGTCTTATCTCAAACTTCTCATGTGCTTAAGTGCTTCCCAGCAATGATTGTTACTAATGTTGTCACAATATCTTTTTTGTCATTCTCAATAACACGTGAGCATTATAGAATGTCTAAGGGTAATTGTTGATGCTAGTCAAAAACTTTATAAAAGCTTTGTAAGGGTAACATCTTCCAGAATTTTCAGGAACAGTATGTTCATATCTGGTTCTTTAAAAAAGTTAGCTAAAAAAGAGCTATCATGTATCTCTCCCTAAAAAGGATGCTGCTTTATTTCAGAGATTATTCCTGCCTTGTCAGAAGAAAGGAAGTGACAAATACAAGTTCTCTTATCATAAAATACAGTTATATCCCCCATCTCCCTCTTAAATTGAGGTAAGGCAATAACTTTAATCTGATAAAATATCAAGTTGCTGCTACTACTGTATTTCATGGCATGCAGTTATCAATAACCCGTGCCCTCTGCAGTAGTATGACATTCAGAATTACGCATCAAACAAGGTTGCACTCTGTCTCAGTGAATATCTGTAAACTGTGCTGAGATTCAGCATTATGTTTTGATGTTTATAAATCAAACTCTCCTCATAGGTATCACCAGAATACATCACAGACAAGGATCTAGAAAACAAATTATGAAAACCTTAACCAACTGAAGGCAGTCTTTTCTTCATCACAGTGATACTAAAACATAGATGTTCATGTAATCCGAGAGTTTTAAACTCATAGTAGCTCATCTGCATTCCACCTAGTAAAAACATGTTGTGGTCACTTGCATAAAACATATTTTTTAAAATGTTAACCATAAGCAGGCAAATAATAATGCACTTCAGTATAAACAGGATAGTGACCAAAGAAAAAGATTGAACTGTGCTGTTATGTGGAATGTTGGTTTTAATTTAGTAATTTTTAATATTGAAGATGTCATTTAATAGGAAAACTGTCCACTGAATTTGACACAGAAAAAAATTACTAATTTATTAATATAAATTACATAATGAAGTTCACCTTGCCATATCAGATATGCCATGTATTTATAGGTTATGAAACAACTTTACCCTTAACAGAAAAGGCTAAAGAAGAAAATGTCACAGACACATGAAAAATACTACAAGTGCAGTAGCATATCCAATAAATAATCCGTCATCAGTGACAATGAACTTTTAGTGGCTGAACACTTTACTGTCTCTACAGATATGATAATTAAGTCACAACTGTTAGAGCTACTTGCCCTTAATAGCAGAACACTTGTGAAGTGCTAAGTCTTGGACAACCAGCCCAAGCCAGAGTTGACCTATAGATAAATCCTGTATATTTTATAACTGGTAACCATAGTGCTAGTAGGTATTGTACTGAGTTGTAACAACCCACTTATGCTGATGTAAAAAGTGCTAAAGCATTGAAATACTGCAGCCTGAACAACAGGCCCCAAGGTGAAGCTGCTAACTCAGTACGTAATTATTAGTGAAATATGTATGGAAGATGTAGATATCTTGAATGTATGTTTATCTTTCTTTGTGTGTGGATAAGATAACAGGGCCATGGAGACAGGTGTCTGGCCTTGTGACCTGATGTGTGACCTTGCTCATAAACAATTAGATAAGCAGGGAAACTCCCTTAGCTTCTCACTTGAGCCCTGGCCAGGCTCTGGGGGAATCTAATGTGAGATTGAAACCACATATTTCCACTTAAAACAAAGGTGCCAGCTATTCTGGCTTGCTGATTTTTAGTATATAAAGCTGGACCTGCTCACAGCGACTTTGGCAGCCTCACCTATGGATGGACACATTGTGTAGGATTTCCCCCTTGCCGGGACAGGCTCTGCAAACCCTCGCTGTAACCGGGGCTGCCCAGCCACTGCAGGTCTGGGTGATGGTATCGTTGCCAAGTGGTGATGGATCTTTCTTAATCACTATTTTCTCTCTTTTATGTAGTAATGATTTGATGCGTTACCCTGTATTTTCTTGTTTGCTTTAAGTGCACTATTCTGTCTTTTCTTACTGTGTGTCACCATCCCTGGAGGTATTTAAAAGATGTGTAGATGTGGTGTGTAAGTACATCATTTAGTGATGGACTTGGCAGTGCTAGGTTAACAGTTGGACTTGATGATCTTAAAGGTCTTTTCCAACCTGAACGATTCTATGATTCTATGATGCCATTTGTGTCATTCTAAAAGGTTATAAGTGTTAAATGTATTAAGGTATCATTTTAACATCAAGACTATACAATGTTGACATTAATCTTCTCCACTGCTTTGTGGAGGTGGATGAATTTTGTTGAAATGTATTCACAAGACAACATTGAAATTTAAACTGTGATTTCATTTCAGTCTTACTGAGTAGGAAGAAGTTAAGACTTCAAAAGGAGTCTTCAAGATCCAGAAAATACTTTTCCCGGGGTTTAAAAGTCTAATGCTTCAAGCAACTTCTCAAAAATATTTTCTACTTTAGACATTTGGATTTGGGTGTGGTTTGGTTTGGGGATTATTTTGTTAAAATTTTTGTGAGGGAATCCAGTACTGCGAACTTTAAGACTTCAAAAACTAGTTTAAAGGAGTTCAAAAACAAATCGTGCCTGAGAAAAATTACAAACTTTGCCATTGGGAAAAACTAGGAGGTTCCATTTTCAAGTTTGCCTCCTTGGTATTACCAAGCAGCATTCTGTTTTTAACTAATATTCCATCTAATAAGTTGATCTTAGTCCATGGGAATTTAACAGAAACAAGCGGTTCTATGAGATGAAGACTGCATTTACAGAGAAAAACAATGTTGTTTCCAAAAATAACACAAATATTTGTGAAATATTGAAACTTCTGCTCTAAGTCTTGAGGCTTAATACCAAAAGTATCATTGTAAAATGTAAGCTTAAAATTCATCAGAAGTCAAACCCACAGATTTATAGAATTCTGGAAATTCTTTAATTTTATGTAAATCAATGTACCTTGAATTTATGATATCCCTCTCTCTTGGTGCCAGTAATCATCTTTGTTTCTCCACACCCTTTAAGAAAGAACGGTCAGACCAACATTATTAAGAAGAGTTATTTAATGGATTTTTGTATTTTCATTTGTGCAGGATGAGTGCTGAGTATTTCACACAAAGACATTTACATAATAAATTACATCAAAAAATTGTTCTTGTATTTTCTTCCTAGGACTGATAATTATCAAAGCAGTGCACATAAAAATACCTATACAGGTAGAACACTGCATAGTAAGCAAAGAAAGTACACACTGTGGATGTATTGGGAGTGAAGGATATTTACAATTTCATAATTTAGAAAAGAAAAAGGGGCATTCAAAATACATCTTTGTTGTAGAAATTTCACAGTCCATTTAGATCCAAACAGGAGGAGTAGGTGGTTAGGAATAAGCTAAGGAGAACAGAGGGGGAAATGTTTCGTACGATGAATTAAGAAGGATGGAACTTGGGAACTGAGGACATATAGTTGGTCTTCCATTCACAGAAAGTGTGGAAGAGCATGTCCATTTGCTATTGAGCTGTGTTACCAGCCTTTCAATATGAAAGAAAAATTCTGGTGGTGTTGATTGCATGAGGCATTGCATATCTGTTTCACAGACAGATGGGAAGATACTATCAAGTTTTTACTTGCAAGGACTCTGTCACTGTTCTAGACCCACAGTACAAAATCACTTTTAGAAGAAGCTGGCAAGATAATAGCAAATAGATTTTTAGAGAGCCTGAAATAAACATGACTACCCACTAATACATCATTGGCATGCATTACATACAATTAAGATTATAGAATCACTGGCATAAGGAGCAGCAGACATCCCAGAGAAAGAAATATGACTGGATCACAGTTGCATCTTGTCTACAGTAATGAAGGGTCAGTTGCAGAAGGTGATAAATTTGAACCAGGTGTGGGGCCAAAAGTGGTATAAGAATTAATCTGTTCCCCTTTGTGGAATTCAAAGGAAGGTAAATGGATCGTACAGCCAATTCTTCCCCTGAAGAGATACATTCAGACTTGGAATCAAAGCCTAGCCCCTAATCAACATATCATTTGTTTTGTTGATTCAGTGACAAATTTTGTCATAAATTTGCAAAAACTCTACACAGTTTGGTATCTACCCTTATAGTGATTTATAGAATGCTAAATGAGTAAACAATGTTTAATCAAACTATTTGCATTATCTCAAGATTTAGCCAGAAATTACTTCTCCCTTTTCTGAGACTGACTATGCTCATTTTCAAGCAGAGAAATTTTTGAAAATATTTAGAACAAGATTATAAGGCATGTATAATTTTACAGTAATACTTCAAAAAATTTTGTGCTAAATATTATTTTATGAAAATAGACTTCTTTTCCCCAGAAATGTAAAATACTTTAGAAAATAAGTGATTCATAGCTTTCAAGAGGAACACTTTACATTTTCTTACAGAGATCTCTTAGAAAAATACCTGAGTTCTGCATTGTATGGGGAAGAATTCCAAAGTATTTCAGTCAGTGGGAATGAGACACGAAAAATGAGTGTTTTGAAACATCCAGGCTTGCCATTGTAAAGCCCTGGCAGCAATACTATTTAAGCCATTGACCAATAAAAGTAACACTGTGGATTTAGACTATGGCTGAATTACTAAGCATCAAAACCAGTACAGATAAGAGGGACATCCTCTGAGCTTCACACAGATGTCTTGCAATTTATAAGCACCTGGAGCACTTCCTAAAAGCTTTTTACATGTGAAAGGACAATGAAAAGGATATATTTGTTTTACCAAATCTCTCCCCTTTTGCAATTCATGACTTGAAATAAGTAGACTAAATAAACAAACAATTAGGTAAGATAGAAAAACCCCAGACTTTTCCAGTCTAGGCTTTGGGGCTGGATTTCCATTTGCATCATTTTAATAGACAAAAGCTCTTGCAATAACTGAATAAGATCAAAATCTTATCTTTGAGTGATCAGACCTCCAAGAATACTGCTGTCTTCCTGTCTAAAATTATCTAAATTTGAATGGAGAAAGTGAAATTCCCATTAATAAAATGAAGATGGGCAGATGTGGGTTCCAAAGGATTGCTAGGCACCTGTAAAATCAATAAGGGTTTTTAAAAAAACTCATTTTAACTTTCTCTTTCTCTCTCTATTTTTCTCTTTCTTGTAATTGTTTTCACAGCTGTCTTGAAACCCTTTTTCTCTTCTTAGTTTCTCCTAGCCTCTCCAGTGTTGCCTGCTCTCTCCAGGAGACAATATATTCATGGAGGTAATACTGAATTACTGCTGCACTCATACTGATACTTCTGTAAACTCCACGTGGGTGGAAATCTACTTCTGCCTAGAGCACCACTGACTTCATGGGACGACAAAGCTGTAATATGCTAGGCAAAACAGAAGCACTGCCAATCTGCAGTTTCCTTAGGCTTTCTGAAAAATGAGGACAAAACCTGATGCCTGATCTTCGTTTGTAATAAATGAGGCTCAAAGTTTTCTTTTCTGGATCTGTATTAACGGAGGATAAGATGCATAGAATAACCCCTGCATTTGTTTATTGTATGGCATTTCTGGCCCCAGGCTTATATAATATTATAGACAATAGTATGAAATAGTTGCTTTCAGTTCTTTGAAGTTTTAAGAACCAAATAAAGCAAACCTTATGATGGCTCAGAAACACCCAGATTCTCCAAAAGATGTCATTTCATGGTGTAGAACAGCATATTTTTACTGTGCTAATTTTTTACCAAATACGACAAGCCCTCTTAACACTCTTTGAAGATTTTAAAGCCAACTCATCCCCTTGCAAAAATGCGCTCTTGCAGTAACAGTAAAATATTGCAAAATTAATTTGCAAAACACCTGCTAGTAGATATTGTTATGTTCTAGATGCTCTTACACTGCCGTAATTATTCATTGTCTTTAAAGGGGAACATAACATGACTTCTTCCCAGCATTTTTTTCTAAAATTGAATTTGATATTAAATCACATTTAAATAAACACTAGATCTGAAGTAATTTTCCTGATCGTTGGAAAGGAGGATATGTAGTTCTTTTAAAATGAATACACAGAATTTGTAACAAGGCACATCAGCAAGAAAATTACTAGTTTTGCGGGGAAAAAAAAAAGAAACAACAAAAATCCCATTTTAGACCACTTGCAGTGTTCCTGTAGTGTAGCACAAACTTTTCTATACAAAGAAACCTGTAATAAAGATCTTTAAATACCAGGAAAGGAAAGCTTCCATTCAAATAGAAAAATGGCTTAATAGCTTTCATGGTTATAATTAAGAGGAGGTTTGTTCAACTCACTGTCCACAGTCCATGTAATTATCACCTGAAATAACATTTCAATAGAGTTGAACTACATAATAAAGCTTCTTTACCCTGATAATTAACAAGGTTAAATGTCATTTCTGTAGACTGAAAAAATTATTGTTTAAATGCATCCCTAGTAAGATTGAATCAAATCAAGAGAAATTATCAGCAATAGAAGCATTTATTTTTTATGTTCTCATTTCCATGTAAAGCAAAAAACTTCTACATATTCCATAGGGATTTTCATAAAAACATGTACTCAAAATAAGAAAAAAGGAATGTTACTATAAGAAAAATGAAAATAAACTATGTTTTTCAATAACAAGATTTTCTTTTTCTCTGTGATGTATTTAAGACTACATATACATTAATTTCACATAAAAATTAAAAAAAACCCTGATGCTATGTATGGCAAATAAATTGTGAATAAAGTTTGCTTTTGTCTTACCATTTGAAGGCAGAGTATTACATTATTAATTGAGTTCACACTATTCTTTTATTTCAATTCTCAACATTCTTTGATGACTCCTGTTAAGAGTCTTTTTAGACACACCCTGGTTGTATGAGTGACTTGCCCTTTGAGGGTGAACTATTTTCCCCAAAATTAATATTCTGGCCCTGTACAACTGCTGCTTTCTCATTCCCACATCCATTTATTAATCATTCATTTTTTTTTTGAATCTGGATCAAAAATATAACCCTGTTTCTCTGTGATATTTCATGAAAGCTATCCTTAATTAGCTTTATACAACAATTTTAAAAAATTATGTAACTTTATGTCAAATAAAAATAGTCTGACTTTTTCTAGGATACTATGGCTTAGTAAGCAGTCATCAAAATACAGGCAAATTAATAGTCCTAAATGTCTAACTAGCATTCTTTGCGTATGGGTAAGCATATTCATAGGATCTTCCCTGGATCAAAGTGAGTTCCTCAACATTTTACAGAATTAAATGCAAATTTCTAAACTGGGGTCTTTAATCTCTAATACCTAAACCTTGATGAATGAACTGTGGGACATTAGGTATGCTTTCAGGCATTGTGGGGTGCTTACATATGTGCATGAACTACAGACAGGTTTCTCCAAGAAACCCTTTGGATTAATT
Organism: Athene noctua; assembly: GCF_965140245.1. NCBI lineage: Eukaryota > Metazoa > Chordata > Aves > Strigiformes > Strigidae > Athene > Athene noctua. The sequence continues at coordinate 22,776,105 of NC_134037.1, read as the reverse complement.
TCTTTTCTTACTTCTGTTTCAATTGAGTCCCATAATCAAACCAATGTATCTGTATAGTCTGTAATAGCAGCAACTGGTCACCTTAAAAAGCAACAAGAACAGAACTATTTTGAACTATATTATTACTGGAGCCTGGCTTTCCCTTCCTCATACCATCTGCAAAAAAAGTTTACATTGCTTCAGGTATAGTCTACTGAAATGAACATCAGTACTGAGACATCTAAATTATCTGAACTACTTCTGAACAGAAATTTTTGTCTCACAAAATAAGAATTAAAAAAAAAAGGGGGGGGCTTGTTAAAAAAGTGGATTATAACATTAAAACTATTTTATTTATATATGTAATCTCTTACTGTCATAATATGAAAGAAAAACAAGGAAATGTAAGGAGTTGAAAGGTAAGAGAGCAATAGAAGATAAACTTTTTAGCTGTTACGTTTTTTTCTTTAGTTTTACTATCACATTCTGTTTAATACTGTTGACTCTTTTAGTCTGCACAAAATCGTATTCTTTATCTTCTATCCCAGTAGCTGCAGATGGCAAGTGAATGAAGCTATGCCTAGAGTTCAAAGCTGCTGATGCCTGATTATTGCTGCACAGAGACGGTGAATAAAGTTACTTGTCTACCTGTACTATCCTGGTTAGTATTAAGAAGTTCAAATAGCACTCTCATTATTAACTAGTAAGGTGTGATTAGATTCCATCACTAAGAAAAAAAGGCTTTCACTTTTTTTCAGAAACACAATACAGCTATTTTCGTATTTTAAAAATAATTCTAAATTATTTCACTCTTTTCTATGAGGGCAAAATCATATTCCATCTTTATAGCTCAGAGTTATAAAATTAAGATCTATGTATTTGTGATGGAACTGTAATTGGGGTCAGGGATGCTACAAAATGATCTGGAAAATAAGACTGGTGGGAGAACATGAGAAGAACTACTATATTCAGTCTGGAAGAAGACAAACAAAAGAGGAGAAATATCTTTGCACAAGGACAGAAAAGTAGATATAGAGATTCTTTGACAGGGTTCAGATACTTCCATTAGTGAACTGCCACTGAGAGAAACAGTGAGTCAAAACTACAACCAGCTGCATTTAGGTAATATATTTTGGGGGACAGAGAGGGGAAGGAATCTCTGCATTAGTGCATCAGGCAGCAAAACAAGTGAATGAAAGATCACTTAGAAACAATTTCAATAGATATGCAAGTGGGATCTAGTCAACCATCTGACATGTATTCTGAAATGAATCAAGTCCATTCTGTTACAATGCAGGAGGACGGACAAGGTACCTATGTCTTATCTCAAACTGTGTTATCTTGTTTTCCATGAGGAACCTGACTTAGCCTTCATTTATGTGTAATAGTAAGAAAAGATGTAAAGTTCTTTCACTTATTTTGTAAATATTGAAGTGGACACTGCAGGTATTGCAAAAAGATACACACTACAGAACAGATATACATAGAAGATATTGGATGATAACAGAATGACAATGTATCTCCATTCCAGACTCTCTTATTCTCATTATCTCCCAAATCCCAGCTTCCTGTGTTCTGCTGGCTAGATCCTTGTAGCACGGATGTTCAGTTCCTGGCAGTTTTGGGAAGTGTTAAAAAATGAGAGAATGAAAGAACTACTACAGTAGTATATAGTAGTATATTTCTGATAAGAAACCAAATACTTTTTTCCAAAGTCTGAGCTGGAAGACAAAGTCCTGACTGAGGAACTCTAAGGGGAAACCTAATAAACCAGCTTGAATGAGTAAACTAATCTAAACCATTGTGTAACTGAAGTTTGAGAAGGGACTATTTCCATAAGTCAAGTTCTAGAAAAATGAGGATTCCTTAATACCATTTGCCATCCACTTATTGAGCTGAGTCATAATAAAAATTCCCTTTTAGATTTGAAAAACTCTTTTAGATTTGAAAAACTCAAAAGATGGATCTTTCCAAAAGTGAAAAAGTCATCTAGGTTTTGATGCAAAGGCCAGTCTTTCCCTTACCCAGGAAGAGCTGCAACTCTAACCTTGGTTTGCAGATATATGTGAAATTCTGAGTTTGCTCAAGCCACAGAACATTAAAAAACATAAAACTGATGCCAGTGTCATTAAGCCAGTGTAAAGTCTGATAAAAACATGATGTCGTCTAAGGACTATTAGTGCAATTGCTCATGCCCAGAGGACTGCTGTCCTGCAGAAATGAGGGGTGTACTTTTACAAAGCAATCCTGGAAATAGTTAATAGCTCAGCCAGACACTCTGTGCTACTTTAGGCATGAAATGAATGAAATGTTCATTGTCAATCACAGTGTAGGCCTATGTCCCTACCAGTAACAAGAAACTTGGTGACTGCTAAAGATATGGAAAAAATTCAGGTTCTCAATGAAATTTTTAAGGAAAAATTGCAATTTAATATTTGTGGAGGAATGACTTCATGGAAAGCACCAGGTGTTTTTTAGCAATTTCCACTGTATAACAGATGTTAAGGGGATACATGGTAATACACAGGTATTTTCATAAACTATCCATACTTAGGGTCCAAAGGAGAACAAAAAATATGAATATTCTTGAAAACTCAGAGTTCAGTGCCTTTTGTAAAAAGATTATCTTTTAACCATTAATAAAACTGAAAGCATTTTCCAGTGAAACACAGAATGGGAAATTAATAACATAGCATTATTTCTTCAAGTAAACCAAAAAATACTGCTCTTTTTTTAACTATAGAAGTAGCTGCCATTTTAGGGACTAGGCCTGCAAGGTGCTCTGTACCATCATCTTGGTGGTAGGCCTGCTCAACACAGTGGCAGAACCAGGGAAGGAGTCATGTTCTGAGACTATTTATTACAGTGGATTTGTCAGATTGAATGAAAACAAATAGCAGTATATGAATGAGCTGAAAAGTCAAAGATTCTGCCTTCTGATAAGGCTCTAACAAAAGCATTTCTGTGTTCAAACCGCATTCTTACAGTCCTTTTAAATTTAGTTTGCAGGACTAGACAGATAGCTCTTCATGTAAATGTTACGTGTATTTGAAATGAAAATGGTAAATAATGCAAAAGTAAGTTTGGTAAGCTTGGAGAAAAGTCTATTTACTTCAGACTGCAATAACAGAATGCAATGTATTGTTTTATCAATGCTCTTAAAAAATGAAAAAAATTATGCCTTTGGCATATGTACTTTCAGTAAGGATGGCAGCAGCTGGTTATTAGTTAGTCTATACTAACATGTTTTAAAAAATAATTTTTTATATTGTCTACCAGATATGTCCTATACTAGAATGTGTTGCATATTAGGTCATTTATTATTAGGTCAGTTATTTAAGGGGTTTAATTTTGACATATTACTTCACAAGCTGAGCATAGCTAAACAATTAAAATTTGTGCAATCTCTGTCACAGTGGCCCAGCCACTGGCCAAAATCTGTGACGCCATGAATTGCTCTGAAGAATTAGATAAGAATGTCAGCATTATGAATAGAAAACTATTGTAAAAATTGGCTAATCTTTTAAAAAAATGTCACTCTTTATGCTTTTTGTGTACTTTTTAAAATAGACAGTTTGCCTAAGGAAACCTGTGTCCTTTTGCATTTTCCAGGGATATCTGTCATATCTTTTTCTACCCTTTTTGCTAGATTTTTTTGAGAGCAGGATCAAATCTAAAATGTCTCATCTGTTTGGTTTTTGGTGTTTTTTTTTCAAGACTGCTAGATGGAACTGAGCTAGCTCTGACTAGAAGCAAGAGTTTGCTGTTTATTGCACACATTATTTATAAGGCATTCATCTATAGAGCTAAGATACAGAAGAGAGGTATGCCTCACATCTTGTCAAAATGCCACACTCACTGTCAATTACATGAGCTATAATACCTTTTGTGAAGGAATGGATCACATACCTGAGACCGGGACATCCTTATCCTGACAGTTCAGCTGGGGAACATTTATATTCATTGATTGCTGCTATCACAGTATCTACTCTGAAGACATGCACACACACACACACACACACAGGAAAAGCTGTAAGACTAACCTTCAGGCATGACCTGAGCCGTATGATGCCCGCTTCTCCAGATAATGGCCTGAACTGAAATACATATCTAAAGTATTGGTCCCAGGCATTAACAACTGAAAGAATGTTTTAAAAGTGTCTTATATTTTTAGCTTGTATGATTGATCAGACATTTACACTATTGGCAACACTGAGCATTTGAAAACTGGGAGTCATTCCTTGAAATATCACGTTAAGCTCATTTTAAGCAAAATGTTCTTTTTTGTCATATGACACATCAGGATATCTTAAGCTCTTCAAGACTCCTCTTGCAGCCACAAGAGAATGGGAAAGCTGCTTTATCTTAATATCTTTAAGAGAGAGCTGAGATTGTGTCATCATTATCTGATTCCAGGAGTGAGGGACTCAAATGAGATTCCAAATATTTTAAGTAAATAAAATTGTACAGTTATCAAAATAGACTGACAGCGAAAAAATAGAAAGAGAAAATTATATCTCTTTTAGTTATTAGTAGAAACAGTTGAGGAAATTAAACCAGGGATGAATCTTTCTACTCTATAATTGGAGGAAGAAGTAGAAGGTGTGAATTAAAGTTAGGGAAGTTGTGCCAAGGAAAAGCTAGCCAAAATAAAATTATGACAGATAAATCAGAATGTCATCCCCATCATGTAGGCACTGCAAAATCCTGCTAGAGGATCCTAATATACAGTTCTCAGGGGTACATTTACCAGGAGGGAGAAGTTAGCAGTAACATCACTGTCTGAGCTGCACTGTATGTCAGGGGAGGGCAAAGGTTCTGTAGCAGAGCCCAGCCCTTCAAGCTTACACTGCTACCATCACACCATTATCCAGGACACCCAAAACCATGTGCACTGGGCAAGAAAGGTCATTCTGTCCCCAACCAGTCATGATCTCTTGGGATATCTCATGGAGAGTTTAAAATAACTGTCTGCTCAACAATAACTAATCTTTTGCTAGCATCCATGTCCTTCAGAGGGTGATAAGAAGAGAGAGGGGCCAAAGAATGCTCTCCATGAGCTGTATGAGCACCTACCTGAGTGCATAAAGTTACTGGCCTTTGAAATGCATTCAGGAAATTAATGAAGTGCGCTTATAATTTATTAGACATATATTCATAAAAGGTTCCCATTAGTTAAATGATCAGTGTGAGAGAGGAAAAACCAGGCCTGCAAGAAACATGGATTAAGAAACAGCCTGAGAAAGTGATAAAAGTTGAGGCTGATCTAAGTAATGCCTCAAACACTCGCAAGAAGAAACTATAGTCACGGGGTGGATAGTGTGGAGGTCAAAGCTGATAAGGCTGCCCAGATAACACAGGATGCATCTGGAAGAGAGAGCCCTGTGGAGACAGGACGGCCCTGCTCTGGGGCACCTGGGCAAATTTCATTGGCTATGTGTCCAGTAAATGACCTTTGCTTCATTATCCACAAAATGCATATTAAAGTCAACACCCCTCAATATGCTAATGAAGGCTAACAAGATCATGCTAATTACATCATCCCATGAAGCACGTTACCCCTCCCTGTACATGGGATATGTAGGTATGTGGGTCAACCTAGGGACGGACCCAAGGAAAGTGGGTATAAATCAAGGGGGTGGGGGGGGTGGGGGGCTGTGGGAGGGGGAAGGAGAAGGAGGGGGGTGTTGCTGGAGAATGTAGTGAAGCAAAGAAGAGGATTTTTCCTGGAACCCTTGCTTGTGGGATCATTGCAGAAGCCCAGACTGGTGATCTCTATTCCTCTATTCCCTCTATCTCCCTCTTTTCCTTTTTCCACTTTTTTCCATCACTACCATTAAGCAATGCAAGGTATATTGTATTGCTTGCCACAACTTGCTATATACTTAGCCAATTATTGTGTGTTCAATTAGTAGATTGTGGGTAGCTAATAAATGTTTGTTTGGACTTTGAGACTTGTCTCACTGTTGTCCTCTCTGTTGGGGATTTGTGAATATGAGTCACTTGTCTCCCTCATCTGAGCAGGATGTGACAGTCAGTCAGCTAATTTTGATAAAATATGGGATGCCTGTAATCCTATAACAGTGTCCCCACTTTAAGACTTTGTGAGAGACATGTTTTAAAATCACACATGGCAATAACTTCTAGGTCAGTCACAGAGAAAGGGTGCATTTGGAGGCATCTGGGGAGGTGCCATGGCAGTCTGATGCAGGACTGGGATGGTTTGCATGTTGTGTCCCTCCACTGGCTCTCCCCTAACTAAGCCATTCATGGCAGCGTGATTGAGACAGAGCAGAGAACCTTCTGGAGGGGCAGGCTGGGAGTGCCTCATAGCAACAATCAATTGCCAGGTGCCACAGAAATTTCAGCCAGTTAGAATCTGGGTATTGGGTATTCTCTGCCAAGTCCCATAAGTGGTAGGGCCTGAGGTGGCTGGGAAGACCCAGCAGAGAGCCCACAGGAAGTGCCCTCAGTGTCCAAGGGCTCAAGGCAGAGGAGGCCAGGAGGCCACAGCCCTGACTGTGCACCAAGACCCCTGTGCTGACTCTACTGGCACCCTTCTGGGCTTCCCTGTCCATCTGCCACTTGGCATGGAGGTTCTGCGGGAGCCCCTGTGCTGGCTCCTCTCCTGGACTGGGCATTTTCCCAAATGTGAGACCAGGATATTGAGCCCCTCATCAACAGTAAACATATCCATGACTAAACATGCTTTGGTACCTGAGCCCATCTAGTTCCCAACACTGCCAATTCCATCTCAAACCACAACAGATGACAACATCACAAGGCTTGGAACAGACACTGCCTCAATGATGCCAGGGTGTTTGTCCTTGTCATGACAGCAGTTCCCTTTCTGGGCAGGGAAGCACCCCATCCCATCACATTATCATGATGTTTCCCATTTTTTCATCCTCCTTTCTAGCACACCTTCCCCACGCCAGATAAACAATCTGCCTTTAAAGTATGTTTTCCTCATTGGTCCCATTTTTGCTACATTTGGTATTTTTTATATGATCACAAAAAATAATCTTGGTTTTATATATACAAGAAATACTACTGATTTGGTTATCTAAGCAATATTACCCTTACAAGTGTCTATCACACAATCACAGAATCACAGAATCATCTAGGTTGGAAATAGACCTTGAAGATCATCCAGTGCAACCACTAGCCTAACATTGACAGTTCTCAACTACACCATATCCCTAAGCTCTCCGTCAACCCTACAAGTCTCCAGTACTCCTCTTCAACTACTTTGAAAGTATAACTGCTTCTCATATAACTCCCCTATAACCACCTTTGAAATTTAGGTATCCCTCAGGGCACTATCTGTAACTTCTGTCAGTTTCTTGCATGGTTTCCTGTCATGTCTGGCAATTTCTTGGGTCATTCCTCAATGTTTCTTATGTCCTGTTTGCTTAGCTTAACCTTAGACCAGAGTCACCTTAGTCACCTGCCTGCAGCCCTAACAGTACACATCACATAGTTTTTGCATCAGAAAAGTAAATTGAAATTGAATTACACTGAAGGTTCAGAAAGACTCTTTACAGAAAAAGCTATTGGAATAATTTCTATCAAGAAATTATGTCTATCAAGGTATGGAATTATGTATATTTGAGTCACCAGTCTTGAAAAGTAAAAGCAAACAAATAAATGTTTTATCCAGTGCACTTGAGTGAGTATATGAAACTGACATTTAAATGACAAATAGATACTGGAGTGCTGTTCTGGAAATTCATCTGTTTAGTTAAGATGTATTCTCTCATTTATACTGAATCTTACAGTATAGGCAGAACTTTTATTATTTTTACCATAAAACTGCCTTCTAAAAATTATTTTTATAGCCATTTTAAATCACTCATTTTCATAATCAAGCATAATTGTTGGTCTTCTGCCTTTTATCAAAGCACGCACTTACCATGTACTGCACCATCACTTCTATTTTTTCAGTGTGGGCAAACTGAAAAATGTGAGCTGTTCTCCAGGAAAGGCTTAATACTGATGCCAAAAAGTCTTTAATTTTTGACATTACATTTCCTATATTTTTCCTTTATCAACAGCTTTTTTCAGTTTGCCTGCCTTTTATTACTCTAACCCCTGATCACTTGTCTCTTTCTCTGTATATTATTCTGTCTCATATATGGTTGGATATATTTTATTTAAATGGGTAAAATAGTGGATGTTTTTGAAAGCTGCTGGTTGTTTTTTTCCAAGGTGCTGAGTTAAAATTCTTCACCAGTGTTTCTCTACTAAAAAGAAGCAGAATAAAGGGAAATTGTGCTGCATTTTTAAAACACATCTATTCATTAAAAAGAGTGGGAAGGGATTTACTGACATGGATAGAAACTTGTAACTGGAGTAGAAGCACATTCTGAAAAAAAAAGTGCCCACCTTTGCCAGAGGAATATGAGATTTTTTTAAAATGTACTGTGAGTTTCAAATTGCCCCACAGGCAGAGTTCTATTTAACCTTTAACACAGACAAATCATTGAGTTGTAGGGCCCTGGCAGGTTAACACTCATAAAATGAGTTACAGTGTCTCTAAAGTAATCTGAGAACCAATAATTGTGTGCAAACTCTTATCCTGTCCAATAGATTATTGCCCTTCACCACACAACTTGAGTAGCTGACACATAAAGTTGATGACAATAGTACTTTCTTGTAGCCTTTTATTTTTCATAGTTAAGGATCTACCAGGATGTGAAATGGATTTTCAGATTTCTTTGAGGCCTTTTTCGAACTTTTCTTTCACATACTTTGTTACTGTTTATTGTGCAGAACTAGACAGCAACAGAGAAAGCAGAAAGACATTTCTCAGCTAATTTTACAAAGTTCTGCAGAGACTGGTCTCTTTCTGGTTTTGAATGATCTTAAGAGACTTTGTCTTCAGTATTCTTCCACTTTTATAAAAGTAAAATACAAAGCTTGTTTATCTCGGTGTAGCTCATGGGTCATACTCTACCTAGAGGTGGGTAACAACTGGAAGTCCTCAGGAGTCCATCCTGTGATCTGTTCTATTTAGTGTCATCAGTGACCTTGCAATGGAGTGGACAATAGGCACTGGAGAACACTCTGATGGGGCTGGCAGGGGACAACAGTCTGGGGCATGCAGGTGATACTCTCAAAAAGCAGGACTTCCACCCAGACAGCCCTGAAGAGGCTGGAGGAATGGGACAATGGGAACCATATGAAATTCAGCAATGACAAATGCCAAGTCATGCACCTGGGAAGGAATTGCTGCTGGCGATGATACAGAATGGAGTCTGTCAGCCCAGGGAGCAGCTCTGCTGAAGAGGCCCTCTGGGTCCTGCTGGGCAGAGAGCTGAGCATGACCCAGCAGTGAGCCCTGGCAGCAGCGATGGCCAACAGCGTTCTGGGCTGTGCTAACAGAAGCATGGCCAGTAGTTCAAGACCATGTCTATAATACCACAGCCAGTTTGGGCCCCAAAGTACAAGAAGAACATTGATAAACAGGAGAGAGTTCACTACAGGGTCAGCAGGATGGTCAGATCCTAGAGTACTTGGTCTCTAAGAAGAGGCTGAGGCACTTCAGTGTTTTCAACCTGGAGAAGAGATAGCTTTGGGTGGGACTACAGTGCATCCCCCCCCAGTATCTACAAGGAGGTTGCCAGGAAGATGGAGCTAGATCCTTCACAGTGGTACACAGCAGCAAGCACAAATTGTCATAGGAGAGTTTTTCACAGGATGTAAGGGGAAACATTTTCTTCATGCTGACAGTCCAGCAGTGGAGCAGGTTGCTCAGAGAGGTTGTACAGTCTCCATCCTTAGAGATTTTCAAAATGAGACTGACAAAACCCTGAGCAACCTGGTCTGATCACATAGCTAACCCTTCTTTGAGCAGGAAGCTGGACCAGAGACGTCATGAGGTCACTTTCACCCTGAATTATCCTTTGATGCTGTCATGCTCTTGTGAATAAAACAGAATCCCTTAAAACTGTCAAAAGCAAAAATGAAAATGGTACAGGTGTAGTCAAAGTGCAGTTCTGTGTTAATCATGTGCATCTCTTGAAGGATATTTTACTTTACTTATCCAGGTAGTATTCTTGGCTGTCATCCTTTGTGGCCACACTAGAAATATCCTAAAATCCCTAACTGGGTCAATTTCCCATTTAAATGTGGGATAAAATGTATGTAACCATCTTGGTACTGGTGTGTTCCCCATCTGCTTTCTGGTGCTGAATACACTGCTTATCACAATTTGGCTTTGTGTAGCTCAGAGACCACCCACATATCCAGAGAGTACAATGAGCCTCGTTGTGCCAATCTTGACAGTAGAAGCAGCCTTGAAAGGCATCATCCTGAACTTCTAGAACAAGAAATATTATGCTAAGTGAGATTAGTTTATCCTTCTGGTTCCTTTGCTCATTTCAATTTGTTGAATAAGGCTTTAATAGTCTCAGCATTAGACAAGGAAAAAGATTTGTAAGCAGAGGTTACATCTGCTTACAGAGGTAGACAAAGAACCTGTTACATACAGGAAAAAAAAAAGGAAAAAAAAAAAAAAGAAAAAAAAAAAAAGGAAAACTTTTTGAGCATACATCTTTTATTATGAAAAAAAATTGTCATCTTTCCCTACAAAACTGTGTTCTGCTATATCCAGAACTCATCATACTCACAGAAATGTATTACTGCTTAAATATTATTTCATTTTGGAAATAATAAAAAAATATTATCTACTAATCCAAAATACATTTTGGAATAACATGACATTTCTCTAAGATTTGTAAAACCTGGATAAATGAAACCTGAAAGGATTTATTCCACATGTGAACTATTGGGAAGAGCAAATCTTTTTTTTCCTGAATTTTCTCAGGGATTTGTAAACTCAGCACAGACATACAAAGACAGCACTGGATTTTTAACAGAAATTTTACATAAATTCTCCATGAATGCAGTGTGAAGCCCCACACTATCACAGTCTTTGTGGGACTGAGATCTAAAGACACAGTAACTGCATCAAACTGCAGGCTGGAGAACTCAACAGCTGGGTAGGAAGGTAGGGAAAAGTAAGGGTGAATATTTGTGGTTTTCTAATGCACTTCAACCAGCCAGTGCTGGTTTGCATTTTAGCTGGGTACGGGGCAATCATGTTATGTCACTGTTCAAAACCAACACTCTTTCCTGGGAAATGTCTGAAAAATGCTCTGTGCCACAAACCCACTTCTATCATAATCTTAAATATAGGAAAGATATGTCAAAACACAGGCATTGGTGCATTCTACAGTGTGTAGATAAGGGGACTGATTAACTCATTTGTTTTTTAATTCTTACCTCAAATTTTGATAGCTCTAATCTGAATGCTTTTTACAAGCTATGAGATCTTGAATGTTGCCTGTTTCACGTTCACCATCTGTAAAATCCTATTTATAAAAAAAAAAAATAAAACAGGTAAATTATTGCTTTGCAGTTAGGCCTTTTGTCTATCAACAGACAGTAAAAGCATCTCAAGAAAATTAAAGATGTAATTTTGCCTAGAGTTATTGCTAATGTCAGAGTTTAACCAATAGAAATTAACAGTGTATTTTTTCAAGCAATACAAACATAACTCTTTCTCCCCTTCTTGTTCCAGCTAAATATTTGTAAAGACTCATGTATAAACTGTGTCCATTCTTAGTAGAATAATTATACACTCACATGACAGCATCTTTCACTACTTTATTTTCACCCTCACTTTTTTTTGAATACCAAGAATGTAATAAAATTTATCAAACAATTAATTGCAGAAATTTTTTGTAAGCAACAAGCTCTACATATTTTACCAGGAAAAAGATTTTTTTCAAGGCTGTTAAGAAGACAAAAACATTTTTGAAATCTTGAAACTTAGAGGCACACGAAAGCAAAAATCTGTAGATAGGAAATACAGTGGTTATGCAGCTAGAGGCTGAACCGAGCAGTGAAGATTCCCTCAGGAAATATAAAGAGGCTTTTAAAATTTCAATATGTAAATTGATTTCCTATCACATTTTTCATCATTTATAAAAAAAATAAAATAAAAAAAAAGTGTTATTTAGCATAAATTAAGTAGACCTATACAGAAAAGCTATTTTCTGTCCACAGAGGAATATAATAGCAATAAAACTGAATTGTAGAAAATCGTCTGACATAACCTGCTGTGCTGGTTTTGGCTAGGACATAGTTAATTATTTTTATAGTAGAGGGCATGGGGTTATGTTTTGGATTTGTTCTGAAAACAGTGTTGATAACATAGGGCTGTTTTCATTATTGCTGAGCAGTGCTTACACAGCACTGAGGTCTTTTCTGCTTCTCACACCACCCCACCAGCAAGTGGGCTGGAGGTGCACAAGAATCTGGGAGGGGACACAGGAGGGACAGCTGACCCCAACTGACCAGAAGAATGTTCCATACCATACGATGTCATGTTCAGTAATAAAAGCTGGGGTAAGAAGAAGAAAGGGTGGCGATGATCAGAGTTATGGCATTTGTCCTCCCAACTCACCATCATGCACGACCCATCCCTGCTTTTCTGGAGATGGTTGAGCACCTGCCTGCTCATGGGAAGTGGTGAATGAGTTCCTTGTTTTGCTTTGCTTGCGTGTGTGGCTTTTGCTTTAAGTATTAAACTGTCTTTATCTCAGAATATGAGTTTTCTCACTTTTACTCTTCTTACTTCCTCCCCCATTCCGTCACAGGGAGAGTGAGTGAGTGGCTGTGTGGGGCTTAGTTGCTGGCTGGGGTCAAACCACAACACCTGCTCTATGCTCAGTTTCAAAAGATCATCTGTATGCATGAGAAAAATCAGATTTTTTCAGTGTCTGTTGAATCACCTTTCCAACAATGAAAATCTGTCTAATTATGTAAAGTAACTTTTTTTTTTTTTTTTAAAGTATCTTGGCCAGTCAGAAGTGGAATAATATTACAAAATAGATTGCATATAAATCACTTTCTCATGATCAGGGAGTAACAGCTGTTAATATATACCTACCAGAATGGGTTTTGACCTCTTGCACTAAGGCTGAAACATTCTGTACATCCTTGCTATTCCCCAGATTCTCTATTCCTTTTCAATTTTCTAGTGACAGTGTAAAAATGAAAACCAGCTTAATAATAAAGTTGATCTTTTTCTTTCTCTGCACACTTATGTAAATACATATTTTTTAGATCTGTGATAAAGTAGAGGGGGAAAAATGTGTGTTTATATTTTGAGGCATCTCAATTCAAGTGTTCATACAATGCAAGAAGTATTTGGAAACAAAATTAGGTTTGGCTGGTAAACTCCTCCAGTTTCAGAGTTTTCCAGACATACTGCAACTGAGACATGTTTCTAGCTGAAGCTACAGAAATAGGATAAAGTCACTAGTGGCAGTTATTTCAAAGGTCATGTAAGCCAGCAAAGGGAGGAAAGGACAAGAAATTAAATACCGGAGACAAAATGTTTAGTTGACACTGACTCTTACTTAGAAATTTCTCACCTGTTCATATTAGCACTGTTTTGCTTTACTAAGTTCATTTAGGTTTTCATCTGTCTTCTGTGACCACTTGTGCAGTTATAAGCAGAAAAACTCATCTCATTCTGAACACAGAATCTATGCTCATAAATTGTAAAGCATAAGATTTAAGATGTGTCCTACTGAATTCCCGAGTCCAAATTTATTGTGCCCAAGTGGCCTCTAGAAATACTGAATATCCTAAACTTCCATATTAAGAGCTAAGGTTTCTGGCATACTGCAGGCAGCACCTTTCAGATCAGATTTTTACAATTAAATACTACCTACAGAGTCAGCAAATGATAAACAGAAAGTTCATAAGTGAGATCTGTCCAGAAAGAAGTATTTTTTCCTCTCAACTTGAGAAGAAATAATGTGCAGTTTTACAGCCTTTTACCACCAACACTTAGAGATAAGTTGCCTCTGGTGTGATGGTTCTTCTGAATGCTTTCCTGAGTTTTGACTAGTTCTCTAAAGCTGCAGAGACCACAACAAGCTACACGTGAATCTACTGGAATTCATGGCAGAACTCACATTGTCTTCCACAGATTCTGAAAGCCATATTCTTACTCATTTACTTGGCATGGTCATCAGTCCTCCTGCTGATCTTACTGGAGTCTGATTTTGGCCCTTGGACTTTAAATTGCATGAGGATGTGTGTGACAAAATATTTACTTTATTTCTAATGAACTAAGAAATAAGAAAACCCCCAACAATCTAGGTCTAGCATTTTTAACTACACTGCAGGAAGGACAGAGCTCTGTGTCCTTGGGAGCCTTCTTCAGGAAATGTTATATCACTATGCCAAAAGTATATTGGGCTCCATTCACCAAGTGAAAAAGATGCACTGAGGATGTGCTTTTCCTAGGAAGCATAGCTGTCTTTTCTACAATCACCTTTGCCAAGCTCAATTCCACCACTGCTGGCAGTCATAAGAGGAGATTCTGAGCAAAAGGCAGAATGCCCGAAAGCAAGCGTATGTCAGATGAGCAAGGATTATTTGGCCTCAGAGGCAATCACATTAGCAACTGCCAGGATAGATATACTATTCTGAGTTAAATGAACTGGGATACTGGATTGCTGTGCTTTAATTTGAGAAATGCACAGAAGAGTCACCAGCCAAAGGTTGTTCACTGGCACGTCTGTGTCCTCTCTTATCTCATCTAGTTGTGACAAATTAGAGAAAACCATTGGCAGGGACAGTTATAAAGTCATCCAGCTTTTTATTATGAATTTGATTTCATTTGGGTTCAAGTGGTTTAACCTTAAATCCTTTTGGGACTAAACAGGTATAAAACACACATTTAGACACTTTCATTCCATATCAAGAGTAGCATATTCTGATTAATTTTTAAAATTTCTTAAATGTTCTAAGATAAATTGAAGGAGCAGAGCCTTTTTGTTGGTTGGTTGGTTTTGTGTTTTTTTGGTTGTTTTTTTTTTTTTTTCCCCAAATAAAGTGAAAATATCTACCTATTCCAGGCACTGGAACTTACTGAGGAGGGTGTATTAGAGTGACTTAGTCTCTATTTTATCATTGCTGGTTACTCATAGACAGACAATGAGACTGCTTACGGTACTGTGCATTTTGGGCATTAACATCAAGGCTGCATTCAGTTCTGCACGCAGGAATCTCTGTTAAATGTGTTTGCAGCCTGTCTTCCTAATGGAGAGATGTGAGAAGACATGTTATTCCTGTGTGTGTGTCCCCCATTATTCTGCCCACACTTTTAAAAGATGGGCATTCACCCCTTAAATTTTTCAGAAGTGAATACTCCACTTAGAATCTCTCCCTGCAGGAACATGGCAGATTCAGTCTCTTTCCTCTTTAAAGCAAATGGCTCCCACACAGCAATTCCCAGTTTGTTCTGAATTCAGTGGGAGCTGTAAGAGCTCAGGGGAGCAGTAATACAGTTCGAAACTCAGCAGGAGTCTTGGACTCTTGCAGAGTGAAATAGACTCTTCAAAATGCAGCCCTTCCCGGTTTCCAGCTCCTGCTGAGTGCTGTGAAAGCCCACCTCTTGCTAAGCTGGAAGCCATTACCTCATTTTTTTGTTATCTCAAGCTTGGCTCAGAGATATTTCAATACTTACCTTCATCCACAGCGCATTTCTTGAGGTTAGATTTCTCCAGACAGGAATAGGAACAAGGCTTACAAAATATTGCATACATTGGTCTTTGCACTCATATTTAACAATGACTTTCTAATTATTCAGCTCTAAAGCCAGTAACTGACTTCAAAGAATGAAGCATGATATAATTACACTTAAAACTGAGAGGGGAAAAAAAACCCAAACCCAACAACACAAAAACACAAAAAAACAACAACCAAAAAAAAAAAAAAAACCAACCAAAAAGCAGAATTTTCCTTAACGTGCACCTGTCATTCTCCAATTCAGAGCAGAATTTGTCTTTTGGTGCTTATATGTTCCAATCATAGTTTGAAAGAAAGAGTGTTATATGTTTTGCTGGTGAATCTGATATAATATTCCAATCTCAACTAGAAATCAATTTAAGAGAAAGGAGTAAACCTCTATTTTGAGAGAGGAGAAGGGGATTTCAAAATTTTATTCTTATGTTACCACTGTTGGGAGAATTGTATGGCACCACAGCAGCAGTTACCTCCAGCTCTTTGTTAGCATGTGTCTAGACTCAAAAAAAAATGTTCAGCTACTGGGTTGAAGGAAAAGGGTGTCTTTTAATGTTAATTTGAAGTAATGGATAAGAGGATGGAATCCCCTGTTCTGAAAGGCTCAGACTACTTTCAAAAGGTGCAATAGAATCCTGATCTTCTCATGAACTGAATGCAAATTCACAAGTACATTCACTCATATGAATAATCCATCTCCTGCTGATGTCACTTTGACAAGATCAGTAAACAGTAGTTTCACCAATGTGTATCATATGTAATGTTCGATGAGATCAGATGTTGAAATGCTAAGTGTAATTTGTAAATCAAATCCAGATGGTATGATACAAATGTTTTTTTTCTATCCCAAAATTCTATTGTGTCTATAATCCATCTGGCATAAAGACAAGTGTTTAATAATCAAATTTGAAACCATACATTTGAGATCAGACCGAGTTGCAAGTTTTTCATATGGATCTGTTTCATTGTTTCCAGATCTCTGTGGAATTCCACTTCAACAGATGAGTTACGTTGAAAACACTGGAATAGATTGTCTATCCCATTCTTAACAACCTCCAGAATCTCCAGAAACATATCTATCAGAAACAGCATCATTGATACTGTGCTGAAACAGAATTGGGATCCTGACAGAGCATTAGGTAACCTTCTGAGAGCCCTTTAGTTCTCGAATTCTCTACTTTCATCAAAGATAACTTCTTATACCTACAGTGACTGCTGTAACAGTCAGGACCTCTATATGTGATTTATAACATCTGTGCAAAGTATCTCTGACAAGTAACAGCAAGTCCTGTTAATTGTGCATATGAGACAGGGACATACAACCACGTTTTGTAGTGACAGAATTTTAATAAACTCAAGTTCATTGTTGAAATTTTTTTCTACCCCTTCAAAACTTCTTTTCCAAGATTCTTCCCTTTCCAGGAGCTTCTCTATTTTCCTTTCTTCATTCAACAAAATCTTATACTTCCTAAGAACCATTTCCAGTATCTGAAAGTTAGCAAATCCCTTTCTTCTAGTGGTCAGCAGTTGTTTTCTTGATAGTCTTTCAGCTTCAATGCCCAATCTGTTGAAGTACTTGCTCAGTGGAATTCTAGAGTACACACATTTTACATTAGGAAGTTGTAAACTAGGACATTTCCTTGCATAATCATATTAGCATCAGAAAGATTGTAAACTTGTTTCTCAGTAACTACTTAAAAAAGAGCAGATCCCATCAGTAATAATATCTCATTCCAAGAACAGAAGGTAGTTTTGTTTTATGCATCTATTACACATCTTCTGCAACAAACATCTAATATAGTAAAAATTCTCACACAGAGTCCTAGCCAAAACAGAGTGTAAGAGACCTACCCAAAAGTAACACTAAACTGTGCTGATTGATTTCACAATAAAATGATTTAATGTTACTCAAAGGTTTTTCTTCAGAACATAGTATCTTTAACAAAAATTCTGGGAATCTTGAATCGTACTGTCAATAAGATACAACTGTTTTGTTATAAGTTGCTTTTTACTATGAGATATTAAAAAGAAAAGCCATTGATCTGTGATAAGAAGTCTCTTCTTTCATTAATACATAGAGGATTGCCATATAATATTTAAGTGAAAAACATTTGGATAGATCTCTGTGCATCTATAGGAAATAATTTCTTATAGCTTTGGTCCCGCAAATAGCTCAGCATAATTTTATTTCAGGGATATGAAAAGTTTCACAGGCTATGGCGCAAGATTAAGAACTAAATGTCCAACACACAAAGATAAGCTCAAGTTTGATTGTAAAACTAAAATTAATTATTAAAATAATTTTTAATTAAAATATTTTTTGTCAAGCAAAATGAGGAGGAAGACTTAAATTTATCTTATTTTTTGTTTATTTAATGTAAAATAAAATAAATCAAAGTTCAGCATTAAAATACATATAGAAGTATTTTCAGCTTATAAAGTATTAATAAAATAGCACACTAGCAATTAGATTACTTTATCTTGAAATATTTTAGGAAACTACTTTAATGAAAGATCATTCTCACCTCCAAGCTGTATTCTTGTGCTAGGGTAATCCCCAGTTTCATACTTTAAACAACCAGTGAGAAAGCTGCGTTTTTAAAATTTTACATTCATGTTTATGGTGTATCTTTAATTAAATATTTTTCTCTATTGTTATTTGTACTATTATCTGGTCATGTTTCTGAAGAACAGATAAAAACATCATCATATAAAAAAGAAAATCAATTTGTATCTCACTGTGACTGTGACTTCACTACTGCCTGAAAAGCAATAAAATGTTTTGAATTTTTTTTTTTTTAAAGAACTACAGATGAGCACAAAGCTACTTAAAAGATTGAACTCAATGTATGGCTTACTGAATTGACTGTCTTACATAAATCTTACTTTCACTTTTTTTAATACTTGAAGTGTCAATTCATAACATTCAGGGCTGTGATTAGAATTTCCTAACACCAGAATCTCTTTCCTGAACAGTTATACCTACCTCACCAATGTAAAATCCACTCATCTACAAAAGTATATGAGAACTGATGAACGTTGGTTAAGTACAGTTTCTGGGCTGCAAAGTTAATAGAAATAATAGAAATAAGGAAGGTATTCCAAAGACGGACGACTAAGACCTATTGATGCCCACAGACCAGGTTTGCTAGACATTACAAATATAGACTGAAAAATAAACCGGGTTATTCCCATTTGCATATGTTAGCAAGGTAGGGGGAAACATTGTGTTATCACAGAGCTGCACAGTAGTGTTGTGTTAAGTCAAAATCAGTGAGTCTGTATATACCCTTGTGCACCTGAGAATAAGATCCTGCAGCAAACAGTAAGCAGTTTACCACAATCTGTTGATTAAAGACAGTGCAGCCGCAAAAAATAATTTCACTGTGATTCACAAATTTCTGTCAAAATCTGACTGTAACATATCCTGCTCATTTGTGTGGTTGCTCCATCATCACAAGTGGCTTCAAAAGGCTGCTGCTTATACGACTGTTCCTGCCTGGACAGTCCCTGCCATGTGATCACACTCAGCACCAGCATCACACTAATGCTTCCTGCTCCCTCTGGACCCAAGTGCTGTTCAGAGCAGTATCGTAACTTCTAAATAGGGTATTTGCCAGAATAAAAGTCAGAGAATGTTGCAAGTCATTTTTATGTTTTCCTTGGTGTGGAGCTGGTTTTTAGGAAAAAGTTACAAAGTGAAGAAACTGAAAAATTGTGTGCCAGCATCTAGACAACTGAAGATGAGGGATAGATGTGGCTCCATCTGACTTTACATACAGTCACAGAAGGTTATGGTTGAAACTTTTATGTAGCATTAGCTAGACTCCCTACAGTGGTTGATAGAAAATCTTCTTTGATTTCACTTCCATCAGGATTCAAAAGCTACATGAAATGTAGTATGTAGGGAGTGTATTACCAGCCACCTGACCAGTGTGGGGAAGTGCATGAAGTCTTCTTTATGAAGTCTTCTTAACTCAATGAAATATAGATTTTGGGGCTTTTTTTCCCCCCATGTTGAACTAACCATTTCTTCCATCTTGCAAAGAAAAAAAAAAAAAAAACCATACTAAAAAAACCCAGACAAACAGAAAACAATCCATTATTCTATCCCACTGAAAAGGAACAGTGAAAAATATATCACCTCTGAAAGAAGTGTTACTAGTCCCACTGAGAAGATGTACTAGTTTTGTAGATGTAGTAGTTTGTAGGGACCAAATGTTTGGGTAGGAATTCTGGTCCCAGTCAGAAACTGTAGACTAGAAAGAAATTATTGCCAGCATTAAATGTAAATCAATGAAGTAGCAAAAAAGAAGTTGTATTTCAGTGTTGTATATCTGAATCAAAATGCTTCACAGGCTAGTCTTGGCTCTGTATAATACATCCACAATCCTTTCCTCACAGCTGTACTTAAAAAGCATTCTAGCCAACAATGGTTTATGACCTGTCCTAATCCACGTTCATGTATCTGTTCAACACTTAGCACCACCTGCACACAGCCTGTCAGAGGCATTTCTGATTAAACTAAATTGGAAAACTGAAATTATTTTTAAAAAAGGAGCAAAGATCAATAAGATGTATATAATATCCCTTGAGAAGGTGTTGTTATGAAGATCATGTTGTCAGTATTCCTTAAGCTACAACCCTCCATTATTGTTTGAAAGTCCTGATGGTGATCTATTTGCAACATCCAACATCTAGAAAAATGGAGGGGTAGCATCATTTTTGGTATGTCCTTCTAGGCACTAATGCTATGTCTTAATCAGACTGTGATAAACTGCTTATTGTTCATTACAGGGTCTTACTCTTCTCAGTTGCACTGCGGTATATATGTACTATCTTCACTGATGTTGAATTTACAGAGGTACAGGTGAGCAATGTAGATCTTAGTTTTTAAAATCTTTTCCTTTTCTGAAATCTTTAAGCAAATTAGAAGCAGACAGTTTTCTGGAGATAATATCACACCCCTCATTTCTGCAGTTCAAGTCAAAAGCAAATAAATGTCAATAAAATTTGGACAAGTGCTATATGTAGCTTCTAATTAATTAATCTGATTTGCACTAAAATACCTTAAGGCTGCTGAGGCTATAACTCGATTACTGTCTGTTCAGTATCATTTTCTGCCTCTACATGATTTTAAGGCTTTTTCCTCTTTAATATAAAGCATAATATTTTAGGCAATGGATTTTAAAATAAAAAAGCACCACCTTTATTTTCAAATAAGCATAATAAACCAGAAGTAAGGACAAACTTTTAATTTCTTGGCAAAACCAAGTATTCTCATTCCCTGTAGCTAAAAGACAGGTAACAGGAATTACAAAATTTCGGTATCTTTTCTGTCTAATTCTGGAAGTAACAAAGCATCTATTACATCTGGAACTATCTGCTGGCATGCCCTGTGACACACAGCACCATGAAAGAGCAGAACACTGTCCAATGGCCTTATTGACAAATACGCATTCCAAAACTCTACTGCCTACTAAAGAAAACACTGGCTGAGCTTTAATTACATCAATACACCATATTCAATGTGAAAAACAAATCTTAAATTATTGTCTTCTTAAGGACATGATTGTACTGACACATACAAATGAAAATACTTAAACATTTTAGGAATCATCCATGTCATGGGATTAGCATAATGGCCTCTAGATTCTGGAAAACTAATACCAATCACAAGTAAATATAGGTTTGGTTCCATATATTTGCTGTTTACATCGACAAACCACTGTTGGACTGTAATCCTAGAGCACTATCACTATTAATACCATTGACAATACTGCTTTAGGAGTGTCTATACATTTTGTCTGCAGGTGGCTGCTGCTGAGGCAGTCTCAGTACACATTCACCCAGTATGGTGAAGGGTTGCAGGGCAAGGGTGTATAAGCAGTAGGCAAGAGCATGGCTCCCACAGTACAGCTGAGGTGAGGTGGGACAGCTCACTTGACTGTGGTGCCAGTATAGGTGGATACAAGCTCTTCAGAATGAATGAGATGGGAAAACAAGGATGGGACGTTTGCCCTCTATATGAAGGAGCAGCTCAAACTTATAGATCTTTTATATGGGACTAGCTGAGTTATAGTTTGTGGGTCAGACCAGTATAGAGGCCAGTGAGGGTGACGTCTTGTAAGGAGTGTATTACTGACCACCTGACCAGTGTGGGGAACTGCATGAAGTCTCCTTTAAACAACGCAACCTGGAGAAGGCTTTGAGGAAATCCCTATAGCAGCCCCCCCAATACCTATGAGGAGGTCATCAGGAAGATGGAAACAGATTCTTCACAGAGCCTGTTAACCCATTGTCCTGGTTCAGCTAGGATAGGGTTAAGTTTCCCCAGCAGAGAAGGAGGAAGGGATCTCCAGCCCATACTGACGTCAGGTCGGGGCGCGGGAGCGTGGGAAGCTTTCCTTTGTGGCTTTGGTGGAGGGGAGCATCGCGAGCAAGCTGTCTGTAACCATTTGCGGTATTTCTCTGTATATCTTTTGTCTTGTTTACTGTTATTGCTGTTTATTGTTGTTATCGTTGCTACTGTTGTTCAGATTGTTTATCACACTGTTGTATTAAATTTCTACTTATTTTAACCTGGGGTTTGTGCCTCACTGCCAGCCCGACCGGCTGAGAGTGGGGGAGGGGCAATGGCAACGTGGTCTCCGGTGCCAGCAGGGCCTAAACCAACACACCCATTATGTGTGCTGGAAGGATAGGTGACAATGAACACAAGTTGAAATGACAGGATCAGACTGAACATAAGAAGAAACTTTCTTCCCCCACGAGGACAGCCCACTGAGGAAGTTGCTTGGAAATGTCATGCAGTCTCCATCCTGGAAGTCTGCAAGACCATAGCATATAAGGCCCTACCCTCAGCAACCTGCTCTGACCTCATAGCTGATCTTACTTTGAACGGCAGACTGTATGAGAAACCTCCTGACGTCTCATTCACACTGAGTTACTCTATGATCCTATGACAATGGTCTGTTTCTACAGCTCCATCGAACTCACAATTGTGAAAGCCTTTGCAGTAATGTTCAATAGGAATATGACACATATGATATTTGTTATACACCTTCTGTATCATACTTGTCAACATAGGAGACTAGATAATAGAAAATAGACCAACTACAAAGGCACAAATACTACAGATTTTATTACCAGGGAGACCAGAAGAGGCTTTTCAGGATACAGAAAAGACATATGAAAGGTACACAGTAGTCCAGAGCTCTAGGGTTTGCAGTGTTTACCTCAAATGAACTGCTGACCAAGAATGTGAAGTACATACTTGGTTCATAGTTTACAGAGGTACACGGATTTTACAGGCCAATACACTGCAGTAAAGAAAGCCTTTGATCATTCATGCTAGCAACACATGTAGCTTTTCAAGTCTGATTCAAAGGTCAGTGGTCTTAACTGAAGTGTTTGGAGTCTGATTTTCATGGACACACATTAAATTCCAGCACTTTTACTGATCTAAAGGGAGGCATAGGAGATGAGGTAACACAAACTGGTTAGTTAAACTTCTTAAAAATGCAAAGTGTTTATAAATAGTGCCAGTTTTCGACTTAAGTAAAAAATTGCACAAGCACTTAAATATAAAAATTTTAAAAACCCCAAATTACATTGAAATAAAAGAACAAAGTACAAGCCATACTTCTGGAGTTGACTATAAATCATAAAACTAGACAAGAAAGTTAAAGAAGGAAAAGTACTCAAAGTCCTAGAAAAATACAGGGCCAGAATTATCTCTGGGAATAATAACAAAACTGATTACTTGTAGTTTCAGCAGGAAGACTTTATTAATTTTACTAAGACAGCATGTACCACAAACCCTGACCTCACTGTACTTCATGCTTTCCCTTACATTAAAAGACTCTTTCTGTCCCAAAGAGGTCACAGTCTGAGACAAGTGGACATGGATGGAAGAGGTATGAGTGGAGGAGTGGGAAAGGGCAGTGGAATAATAAATTAACACTGATTGTTACACACTATCCCTAACACACTTAATCACTGACGTTATTTCTAAGGATCAGATTGTGTGGTCTTACTTTGCATACTAATTGTAAGATTTGGCCCTAAATGGAGTATTTAAAGCCTCTACCCCAAATGATAGAAAGCATAAGTAAACGTATAGGAAACATTGCAGTTGTTGATAATCTTACAGTATTTTTGCAAAGCACTCTGGATCACTCAGAAAAAGAGCTAGTCTAAATATTGTGTAGTGTTATGGCTTCCCATAAGGTACCAATGTGTTTACTGAAAGGCATTGAACCCTTTTATTGGAACAGAAGAATCAAAATCTTTTTGGGGATGTAGAAACTGCAAAACAAATCAAAGTTATTGCCTTTTCTTTTTTCCAGTTTCTCCACATTTGCCATTTAGCTGCCTGCAAAGAAAATGCAACTCAGAACTACAAAAAGTGTTCTCCTGTTCCCATAGAGAGTTTCAAAAGAAAATTTGTTTTTAAAATGTAAATCAACCACTGTGTTAATACGAAGAGAAAAACAGGTGGAGGGAGGCAAACACACACACACACAAAAGAGATGCGATTAAATAAAGGAAAATAAAATATCTCTTATTATTAGCTAAGGTAGAATGCAAAGGGATCAGCAGATATGCAAATATGCAGTATACAAATTCTCCAACAGGCTCTGATCCTCTGATGAATAGAAAAATATGCCTGGTATTTTTGAAAAGAGTGTGAATAAATCAGCTGTCTCAAGTTATGTATAAGTAATTTGTGAATCTGGGAACCTGTTGATTGATACACAAATAATGTATGCAGTAAAACAATCCATCTATTATTTATGGCTGTAATCGGGCACAGAAACAGGGAAGAAATGTTTATTCAGACCACAACACAAAACAGTTCTGGGTAATGAACGTTAAAGGTACATATGGTTGTGATTTTCAGAAATGAATTTAGTAGAGGGATAACTACCATTAATTTTAATGAGTATTGAATGTCTTAATGATCCTAGACAGCTTTTAAAATCTTACATAACTTTTTTCTGTCACGTCTCACAGTTCAAAACAAGGCCATAGAGGTAACTTTAAGAGCTTTCAAGTACGAAATTATCCTCAGTTAAATTGTGTTCCTTTCTTTCCCCAGTTTTTTAAAGACATCAGGTAGATGAGGTGTTTCAAGATTTGAGGATTTAGGAGAAACTCTCCTATTTAGCAGCATGAACAGAAATGTCACAGAGTCAGTGAGAATCACTAAAAGGAACAAGTGAAGGCATGCTGCCTGTGGCAGCAACAGAAACATTGACAAATGGATTATATCAACTAGCCATCACAGATGTAGGTGCCTTCAAGTCCATGACCAGACCAAGCCTTGTTCTAACATTGAAAATGATTGAGAAAAAGATAGCTAGATACTCAGAGCACCCCCAAAAAAGCTAGAAGTACTCTCAGCATTCCATGGGCTAGAGCCACAGTTCACATGAATTAGACAACTCCACTGAACCCAACAGAGCTACCCCAGTTTACCCAGCAAAAGAGCATCAGTATGAAAGTGGGAGTCAATAACTAGGAAGGTCATGTGTGAGAGACTGAAATGTCAAATGATTGTCTCAGAGCTTGCTTGTGTGTGTGTGTGTGTATTTGTGTGTGTGTGTGTGTGTGCGCGCGCGTGTGTGCTTTGAGTCACAAGGTGGTGTCAGTAGCGCCTCGACCATTCATCAAGGACCAGCTGTGGCCTTTGGAATTAGCCTAAGGCATATCACCCAAGGAAGCAGGAGTGTATCAAAGGATGCACCCTCCCACTCCCTTGCAGTTGTATGGACAAAGTCCTTAGATAAGCATCAAAGAGGGAAACATGGACTGAGCAAAAGCAGGCATTTCTCATCAAGCACAAGGACCGCTGATCACCGGCCACTGCATAAGCCCGATACCCTGTGGCTCTACTGTGTTATGCCAGACCCCATGTATACATTGCTAATGAACTGATAAGAGGTGAGTGTTTCTGCCCCAGAAGCTGAATGATTGCTCAAGAAACATGAAGTCAGCAAAAACCTGTGGGAACATAGGAAAACTAAAGGTGGGCAGATATGCTAATCATCTGATAAAACAAACTTAAAAGGCAACACAGAACTTTACTGTGTGTGCACCAACCACCAAAGAACTGAAGACTGAGGACTAATGGGACACTGCTAAATCCATGGTGGTGACTACTCTTGTGACTGTATCCTGGATGCTTCCCTGATTTCTGTCATTTCCTTCCATTCTGTCCTATCGTTACCCCTCTTCACTTTTTAATAATAAAAAAACTGGTTTAGGTGTACAACATTTGACCTCGTTTATGCCTTATCTCGCTCTTGGGATCACACTGAAATGTCCCCCGACATTGGATGGGGACACCACGGTATCCACAAGACCCATAAATAACCTATGCTTGTAGCACAGGACACATCGATAGATATAAAAAGCAGTCCACATGTGTTAAGGAGCATGCACACTGCCTGTCTTTTGCCATCTAACCTTTGTGCCTAAGGCAAGTGTCCCTCTGTGGTCAGCAGAGAGCAAGGAGCCTCCTTCAGAAGGCAATTCAGGTAACATAAGTGTCTTCTGCCCCGAACGGAACTCTGGAGGTGCATCCTCCTCGTCTGTGGCTGCACATAGATGTTACTGCAATCACCCCTCTGCCCTTGATTCACAAAGCTGTATTCTGTGACTCCCTGTCTTTCCTGTTGGAGAGCACAGATGTTGTCAAAAGAAACAGTCGCCCAGCATAATTACCTTAAAGTCACCAGCTTTTCACCCTAATCCTTCAGAGAACTACTGCACGGTATTCAGCTGAGAAAATTCCACAGTCAGCAATCTCCTTTTATCCTTCCTCCACAGATTTTAAGCCATATTAATAGGACTTCCCTATTTTATTATACAAAACAAAAAGCCAAAGCAGAAAAATTCACAGGTTTCTTGAAGAAGAATAGAAGTTTTACATTTGAAATAAAAAGTAAAATAAGAATGTTGGAGAAGAGTACATGCAAGGTATGTGTGGGAGGGATATAGAAGAGGGAAGACTATTAAAAGTTTTGCAGAAGTCCAAATGATTATGCGGATCTACTGATGCTAATTCAAACAGAACTGCTTGAAGTTTGTCCCAGTGCAGCTGGGATGGGATACAGTGGTTGTCAGCAAATTCATGATCAGAATGTTACAGGCTCCTTCAAATGACAAAGAGAGAAAGGGGACGATAAGGAGATAATCCCAAATGTAGTATAGGATAAACCATGCTGGCTGCAGCTAAAAAGAAAATAAATGGTCTGGTCAACTGAAGGCTATAAAGTAAAAGGGCTTTTGCTGATTCCTGTTAAAAAACTAATTCAGGTGCAAAATCTACTTATTTTTCTAAAATATAAAAGATACTAATATTTCAGAAGAATCACTATTGGCAGTGGTGGATATTGTAAATACCCATTTATTTCTTAATTTCATGTGTACTAAGAGGAATGTGCTAGCCTATTTAGAATGACAAGATTTTGGAGAATCAAAGTGTCTTAGGGACACAGGGCAAATATATATATATATATATATATATTTTTTTTTTTTTTTTTTAAGTAGTGGCACTATCGCAGTTCCCACTAAAACTGTTATACTCTTAAAAATGACCCACTCTCCCTAATTGTGCAGAAGAGAGGCAATTATCAGTTTCAAAAATACTTCTGAACCTTATACTTTATATAATCAATTGATTTGATAATGAGATATTTTGCCAACACCCACGTTTCTTCTTATTTTTAAAATTCTTACCTGAAATATTTTCTGATTTTGTTTCTGCTTCATATAAAGCTTTTTTTTTTTTTTTCCAAACAGCCAAAGACATGAACCTGTAAATTTCCAGTATTAACTTTCTCAGCCAAGTTTTAAATCCTTCTCCCATACTGCCAATATAAACCACCTCAGAACAGAACGGGATAAACAGACAATCCCTGTGTCACTGTGGTTATATTTACATTAGTTTTCAGTTAAAATCATGAGAATTATGTGTTTATCTTTACTTTGAGCACTACTTAAAAGAAATTATTCATAGCAAGCCACCCAAGAAATACCTTTCTGTTGTCCTTGCTGAGTCTCAAGGTCAGTATTAACAAGTAGGTTCTCTATTCACCCATGAAACTAATTTTATATTAACAACTCTCATTGTTCCTGTACAAAAACAACAACTTTCATGCATCACTAAAGATTTTTCTCTGCTTTCATTATTATATTAAAACTTCATACTCAGATTTTAGTAAGAGACTGTTCCAAATTACTGTAAAGCACAATTTTGCATACTTGTGTAACACTGTATGCCAGACTTCATTTCAGATCTTGTAAGGGATGTTCAAAGTCAGTATCTAAGGTATAGTAAAATTAATTTACTCACAATTTCTACCTACCAATCTTGTATGATGCTCTGTGTTTATGAAACACAATCACAGTTTTCAGGCAGATCTTCCCTTTCTTTTTTCTTACAGTAAGAACACTTGCAACAGCAAAAGAAGCCATTAATACTGAAGATAGGTGTGATTAGAGCAGTAGCAAGAGCAACAGTTTTTGTATCAGAAAAAACTCTCAGAGTCAGATACAACAGAAAAAAAAAACCCAACATGTGGATATATTGCTTCTTTGTACGTAAAATCTTTTCTGGGACCTTTACATTCAGAATTTCAATACTGTAGTTCTCCATCGTCAATAATTCAGAATGAACTGGTCAGCTACCTCTACTAAAAGAAGTCTCAAATTGCATTTAGCAGATGTTGGATTTCTCTTAGCTTACACTATTTCTTAGAATCTGGCAAAAGATGTTCTGTCTGGGTAGAGCTGAGTAAATAGATAAGTAAACACTGATTAGATAAATCTGAACATGTATTTTCCTTTAAAAAAAAAAAAAGTGTCCCTTGAGACCTATGAATCTTTTCTATTTTTAGTGTCTTTTAGATAAGGAGAGCTTTTTACACCAGAAAATTTCTGTGTCAGGATCCCCCAAGCAAAGATATGAAGTATATATTTAATTGTAAATATTAATATTCATGTGAAAGAAAATTTGTAGCTTCTCTAGGGCATTCACTAAGTGTGTGAATTCATCTTCACGACCCTAAGCCAAATATTTGGCATCATGCCATACCTGATCATTCTGCTTATGTATAGTATGAATTATATCCAGGTTTCATTGGCTTTGCGTATTTTTTTTTTATTTTTAATTTTTTAACCTGCAGATTTTAAAGACTCATTGATGTACTTCTGTGTGTGTGGTAACCTGAACTTGAAATACCCATCCAGAACAGACAATATAGACTGCCACAATAGGTCAGTGTTATCCTCCTAGACTGAAAGAGTCACAGTTTTGAAACTCATATTTCCTGAATGACAGCATGATAGTAATGGAGGAAAAGTACTAAATGCCTTCCTCCCTCTCCTACAGTTTTTGATCATTCATAAACAAGAGATGACCTTTGTGTGTTATTTCTTTTTGCTTTGCAGTTGAATGACTCTATGCACCTTCTTCTGTTTCCGAAGAGAACAATTCTTTTATGAGTTCTCAGAGATCTCACAAAACCATTGAGCTTGCTAAGGAGATTTTCCTAACTTTCTGGAAACAGATAGTTTTGCAAATAAAAGTTAAGTCCTGATAGCTTTTCTGTCTCACTGTTATCTTAATTTCCTTGGAGCACTTAAAAGAACTCATCACACCTAACACAGGCATTAGCTATTTAAAAGTTACACTTATAATCTAAATTAAGATTGGGGAGAGTGTCTTTTAGCAACCAAGAGGCATTTGTGTTGTGAAATTAATTTCTCACCAGAGGAACCTATTTCTAAAGTGAACATAGAAAGTATGATTAAGTATGACTAAGTCAGACAAAATGCTTAACCTTAGATGCTGAAGTTAATCTAACCAGCATCCCAGTAATGAAGTCTGACACACTGTGTACTGAATATTAAATACTGTCTTCGGAGCTTTATGTTCCATAGTACCTTTGAAAAAGAGAGAGTTAACCAACACAAATGTGTCTCAATTAATTTCTAGAGTCTGGGCTCTGAGACAGCACTATCATGCCAAACCTTTCTAGTGCTTCAGAAAGCAGCACAAGAAGTCACCAAACTGAGTTTGACCAGAAACCCCAAAGTAATATGATGAGTCTTTGTCATGGTTTGAACTCAGCTGGCAGCCAACCCACACAGCTGCTCACTCACCCTCCCTCTACCCACGGGATGGGAGAGAAAATTGGAGAGATAATGGGAGACTTGTAGGTTGATACAAAAAAACAGTTTAGTAATTGTAATAAAATAAAAAAATAACTATAACAGAAAGTACAAATGGGTAATGCACAATGTGTTTTCTCACCACCCACTGACTGTAACCAGCCTGTTTCCAGCTAGCAATCCTGAAAAAAACAAGATCCCACACTTACTATTCTGGAAAAAAGAGAGAAAACCCTCCTTTTCAGCCACCCCTCCTTTATATACTGAGCATGATGTTACATGATATGGAATATTTCATTGGTCCGTTTGGGTCTGGTGCTCTGTCTCTGCTCTCTCCCAGCTTCTTGTACACCTGTAACAGTCAGGATGTGGAGAGTTGGAAAATTTGTGATCTCTTAACAACAACTGTAAACATCAGTGTATTATCCGTTTTCTTCTCATACAAAACCCTATACTGAATCCAAAAAACAGCAAACACTACTCAAGCTAGTAAGAAAAAAAAATTAACTCTATCCCAGCCGAAACCAGGACAGTATCCACCCCTTATTCCATACCATTTTCGTTATGCTCAGATTCCTAATACACTAAGTAAGTCTCTCCCATGACTGGAGATGTTGATGGCTACAAGCCAGTTGATGGCTACAAGCTCTTTAGGAGGGATAGACAAGGAAAGAGAGGTGGTGGGGTGGTGCTGTATGTTAGGGACTGTTATGATTGCTTTGAGTACAGGTGTAGTAAAGACAGGGTGGAGTGTCTTTGTGTTAGAATCAGGGGGAAGGCCAACAGGGCAGATGTCATAGTGGGAGTCTAATATAGGCCACCCACCCAGAACAGAGAGGTGGATGAAATATTATATAGCCATTTCAGAGAAATCTCATGATCACCTGTCCTTGTTCTTGTGGGAAACTTTAAATTCCCAGATGTCTGCTGGAAATACAACACAGGAGAGCAGGACCAATCCTGGAGATTCCTGGGATGTGTGGGAGACAACTTCCTGATGCAGCTGGTGAGTGAATCGACCAGAGAAGGTGCCCTGCTGGATCTCCTCTTTGTGCACAGAGAAGGGCTGGTGGACGATGTGGAGGTTGGAGGCCAACTAGGACACAGTGATCGTGAAAAAATAGTGTTCTCTATTCTTAGAGAGGCCAGGAGAGGGTGCAGCAGAACTGACATCCTGGACTTCCAAAGGGATGATTTTGTCTTGTTCAGGCACCTGCTTGAAAGGAACCCCTGGGAGATGATCCTGAAGGGTTTAGGGGTCCAGAAAGTCTGGGCACTCTTTAAGAAGGAAGGGTTAATGGCACAGGAGCAGGCAGTCCCCAAATGCTCTAAGAGAAGCTGGCACCAGAGAAGACCACCCTGGCTGAACAGTTAGCTTTGGCTGAATCTCAGGGAGAAAAGGAAAGTTTACAGCCTTTGGAAGAAGGGGCTAGCTACGCACAATGATTACAAAGAGGCTGTGAGGCTATGCAGGGTGGAAATCAGGAGGTCTAAAGCCCAGCTAGAAATTAATCTGGCTTCAGCAGTCAAGGACAACAAGATATGTTTCTGTATGTATATCAATAGCAAAAGAAAGACTAGGGAGAATCTCCATCCCCTGCTAGACGCAGGAGGAAACACGGCAATGAGTGATGGGGAAAAGACTGAGGTGCTTAATGACTTCTTTGTCTCAGTCTTTAATAACAAGACTAGTTGTACTGAGGGAATCCAACCTCCTCAGCCAGAAGACAGACACCGGGAGAACGACCCCCCTGCAGTCCAGGAGGAGACAGTCAGTGACCTGCTGCATCACACAGACACACACAAGTCTATGGGATCGGATGGGATACACCCGAGGGTGCTGAAGGAGCTGGCTGGGGTGCTCGCCAAGCTGCTTTCCATCATTTACCAGCAGTCCTGGCTGACTGGGGAGGTACCAACAGATTGGAAATTGGCCAGTGTGACTCCCAGATATAAAAAGGGTTGGAAGGATGATCCGGGAAATTACAGGCCTGTCAGCTTGACTTCAGTGCCCGGGAAGCTGATGGAACAGCTCATCCTGAGTACCATCACACAACACATGCGGGACAACCAGATGATCAGGCCCAGTCAGCATGGGTTTATGAAAGGCAGGTCCTGCCTGACAAACCTGATCTCCTCCTACGACAGGGAAACCTGCTTATTGGATGAGGGAAAGGCTGTGGGTGTTGATTACCTTGACTTTAGGAAGGCCTTTGACACCGTTTCCCACAGCATTCTCCTGGCAAAACTGGCTCCTCAAGGATTGGATGGGCACACGCTTTGCTGGATAAAAAACTGGCTGGATGGCCGGGCCCAAAGAGTTGTGAAGTTAAATTTAGTTGGCGGCTGGTCACAAGTGGTGTTCCCCAGGGCTCAGTTTTGGGGCCACTCCTGTTTAACATCTTTATTGATGATTTAGACGAGGGGATCGAGTGCACCCTCAGTCAGTTTGCAGATGACACCAAGTTGGGTGGGAGTGTTGATCTGCTCGAGGGCAGGGAGGCTCTGCAGAGAGACCTGGACAGGCTGGAGCCATGGGCTGAGGCCAACTGGAGGAGTTTCAATGAGGCCAAATGCCGGGGGCTGCTCTTGGGCCACAACAACCCCCAGCAGCGCTACAGGCTTGGGGAGGAGTGGCTGGAGAGCTGCCAGTCAGAGAGGGACCTGGGGGTGCTGATTGACAGCTGGCTGAACTGGAGCCAGCAGTGTGCCCAGGGGGCCAAGAAGGCCAATGGCATCCTGGCTTGTGTCAGCAATAGCGTGGCCAGCAGGGACAGGGAAGGGATCTTACCCCTGTACTCGGCACTGCTGAGGCCGCACCTTGATTCCTGTGTTCAGTTTTGGGCCCCTCACTCCAAAAAGGACATTGAATGACTCGAGCGTGTCCAGAGAAGGGCAGCGAAGCTGGTGCAGGGTCTGGAGCACAGGTCGTACGAGGAGCGGCTGAGGGAACTGGGGGTGTTTAGTCTGGAGAAGAGGAGGCTGAGGGGAGACCTCATTGCCCTCTACAGCTACCTGAAAGGAGGTTGCAGAGAACTGGGGATGAGTATGTTTAACCAAGTAGTAAGTGACAGGACAAGAGGGAATGGCCTCAAATTGCACCAGGAAAGGTTTAGACTAGATATCAGGAAGTATTTCTTTACAGAACAGGTTGTTAGGTGTTGGAATGGGCTCCCCAGGGCAGTGATGGAGTCCCCATCCCTGGAGGTGTTTAAGATTAGGTTGACATATAGTTGAGGCATATGGTGTAGTTGGGAACAGTCAGGTTAGATTAATGGTTGGACTGGATGATATTCAACGTCTTTTCCAACATAGATAATTCTGTGATTCTGTGATTCTGTAATCACCACCCCTTTCCCTGGTCTCACAGATAACATTCCCTTCGTCTATGGGGTATCATCGCAAAATGTGTACTGATTTCATTTAGTCCACAATGTTGGGTTCCACCTGTCATGACAATATTTTAAGGCTGGAAGGATGAGTATCAGTGAAATGGGTGACCTTGGATGTGGCAAGAAGATGGTGTGTATTTCTCTGCTACAATGGGAGCTTGTAGCTGAAGTCTCCAGTGCAGTCCATGCACACAGTCTGTGGGCCATAGATGTCGATCACGAGGATGTCACTGGGCAGCAATTGCTAAAATCAGTCCTGACTCTATCAAAGTTCATCTTTTTTTATTAGTGTGATGCCATTAGTATAATATGTATCAACTATAGCAATGACATTATGCAACAGGGTTATTTGACAGTTAACATCATACAGTTCAATTTATCAGCTATATTCACCTAAAATCAAATCCCCTTGAGGCACACGTTAGATCCCATCCTTCTGAATTACCCATCAAGTGCACTTGAGACACTTTAATCTTAGCAGCTTGATCCACCTGTTGGTTGTTCTGATGTTCTTCAGTGGCCCGGTTCTTGGGTACATGAGCGTCTACACGGTGTACTTTCACAACCAGATTCTCTACCTGAGCAGCAATATCTTGCCATAATTCAGCAGCGCAGATGGGTTTGCCTCTGCGCTGCCTGTTGCTCTGTTTTCACTGCTGTCAACAGCCCCACAGGGCATTTGCCACCATCCATGAGTCAGTAGAGAGGTAGAGCGCTGGCCACTTTTCTCATTCAGAGATATCTAAGTCCAGCTTCAATGAACACTTCAGTGTTTCCCCACAATGTGACAGGACTCATCGGTAAACGGGGCATATTCACTTCTCATTATCCAATAGTTTATTATATGGTGGGGCCTCTTCAGCATGTGTTACCTCTTCCTCTGGTGCCATTCTGAAATCTTTGCCTTCTGGCCAATATGTAATCATTCCAGTATTCCTGGGCAGCTGGGGCTCCCTAATTGAGCCCGTTGTGTGACCAGTGCAACCCGTTTAGTCCATGTGGCATCAGCTGCGTGGTGTTTGCATGATATGGTATCTGAACATCCAGCCCAGCACTGGCAGCTGGGGTGCCAGGAGGAGCTGTGCTTCAGTCCAAATCACCTCTGACCCCTTCATATGCTGCCATTATCTCCTTTCAGTTGGAGTATAGTGGTCCTCGGATCCTCTGTATCCCTGACTCCAAAACCCCAGGGGTTGACCCCAAGTGTCCCCTGGTGCTTTCTGCCAGACTCCAGGTAGGGCCATTCTCCCTGGCTGCAGTATAGAGCCATTTGTAACATCTCATCCTGTATGAACTGGCCCAAGAACTACTGCATGAACTATTTAATGTTTAATTTGTTCAAAGGCTTGTTGTTGTTGAGGATCCATATAAAATCATTCTTTTTCTGGGTCACTTGATAGAGAGGGTTTACAATCTGACTAATTTGGAATGTGCAGTCTCTAGAAACCCACAACACCCAAGAAAGCTTGTGTTTCCTTTCTGTTTGTCAGTGGGGACATAACTGTTATTTTATTAATCACCTCCATTGGAATCTGACTGAGTCCATATTGATATTTTATTTCTAAAAACTGAATGTCCTGTGCAGGTCCCTTGACCTTACCCCACTTTATGGCAAAATCACCTCTCAGAGGGATTTTGACATTTTTCTCTCTTTTCTCAAAAACTTCTGCAGTATTACCCCATACAATGATGTCATCAATGTACTGTAAGTGTTCCAGGGCTTCACCCTGTTCCAGTGCAGTCTGGATTAGTTAATGGCAAATGGTGGGGCTGTGTTTCCACCCCTGGGGCAGTCAATTACAGGTGTATTCAGCACTCCTCAAGGCAAACTGTGACCTGCACTCTACTGCCAAAGGGATTGAGAAGAACGTGTTAGCAATACCGATTGTGATGTACCACTTGGCTGCCTTGACTCTAGTTCATATTGAAGCTCTAGCAAGTCCAGCATAGCAGCACTCAGTGGTGGCATGACTTCATTCATGCCATGATAGTCCACTGTCAATCTCCATTCTCCATTAGACTTTCGCACTGGCCATATGGGGCTGTTAAATGGCAAACGAGTCTTACTGATCACTCCTTGGCTCTCTAGTCGATGAATCAATTTATGGATAGGAATTATGGAGTCTCAGTTGGTGTCAATGCACTGTTGTAGTAGCAATTGGTACCCATTGTTCTTCGACCTTCAGCAATCCCACAACAATGTGGTCCTCTGATAGACCAGGCAATGCAGACAGCTGTTTGTTTTCCTGTCTCCAAGGATACCCTTTTGGGTCCTTAAAATACCCTCACCTGAGATTATCTATAACAAGAATGCATGAAGTTTCTGGACCAGTCACGATGAGGTGCTTTTCCCACACATTCCCAGTTAGGCTCACCTCAGCCTCCAATACAGTCAGCTGTTGAGACCCCCCTGTCACTCCTGAAATACAAATAAGTTTTGCCACTTTAAAATATGATGTCCTTAGGGTGCATTGGGCACCAGTGTCCACCAGAGCCTTATACTCCTGGGTGACAGATGTGCCAGGCCATCAAATCCACACAGACCAATAAAATCAACTGTCCCTGTCTTCCACCTGTCTGGAAGCAGGGCCCCTCTAATGTTGGTCATGGTATCCACTATTGAGGAAGGAGTTACTGTGATATGCATGGGTCTCAGTGTCATCTTATTTACTCACTTCTCATGAATACAAATCAGAAGTTCTTCTCATAGGCTTGGGAGAAAATTCAACCTTTCTGATCTGTATGGGCAACTGATTACCTGAAACTGAAGCACCATTTCTCCCAAAAGAACCTTAATTGACAGTTGTTCTTTCCAACCAGCTCTTCTAGGAGGTAGGTAGATTTTCTCATATCTACTAAATCAAAAGTGAAGCCTTCTGTCTTCTGATGAGGACAGGAAAAGAATAAAGAGAGGGCAGTACTATAAATGCCTTGGTGATACTCAAGGAAAATTAACCAGAGAGATAATTAAGTAATGAATGCGACATTGTCCTCCACCTAAAGTGAATCTTTTTGCTGGTATAGCTACTGCAGCATGTTTGGGGAACTCTGCTTCTGTTTTCCTGGTGAAATGAGACCAATTTCTTTTCATTTTAAATTACCAAGCTGAACTGTGATAACAATTTAAAAAATGTCTCACTGTTTTGAAAATATTTCTCATGGTCATTTTAGGGAAATTCTGCTTAAAATAGGATGCATATGTTTATATGCAAGTTTATAAATAAAATATTTAAATACAAGTAGTTTCCAGCCTTTATAGCCTGTGCAGTAGACTCACACAAGTACTTTATGATTGATAGTGCTTAGTAACAACAATAGATGGCAAACAGAGATTTAGACATGCAGGTCCTGTTATTGTCACTGAAAAATGTATATCAAATTCTTACACACTGAGCTGAAGGATAATCTCCAAGAATCAGACATTCTCCCTCCAGATTCGTTTATATAGAAGTGGCTTTCATACCTAGCTCAAACAAAAAAAGACCACTTGGCAATAAGAAAAATTGCATAAAAATATTAGCTGTGTCACCTAGGTTAATTTGATTACATTTGTTACCCAGCTTTTCCTAGTGGTCCTTTTTCCTTTTCATTTATGTTTCTTCACTACATGCCCTGATCTTCTGTTGTATTCTGACTTTATAATGGATGCTTTTACCATCCGTTTTAAGTACTACAGGTCACACCCAAAAAATAATTATTCTCTTGTGGCATTTGTCTTTCTGCAAAGTATATATTAGGAACAGTTCAGAGAAGTCCTTGGAAAAGAGGCAATGAACAAAAAACCCAGATTTTAGAAAGATTTTAAGATATAAATAAACAAATAATAGAAGAAGCATTTAAGTTATTTGACAATGATGAGCCACATCAGGTTTTGATAGACAATAAATTAAATAATTTCATAAGTCTTTTTATTTATATCTTGCAAATTACAAAAATAGGCAATAGAACCAATAGACTCAACAAGTCTAGATGTCCTCAGTGTGAATGTGCAATCTGATCTACTTTGAATTCCTTCCATGTTTGAGACCCATAATAGATCATTAATACATTATTCACTGCTACCAGGTTACCTGTAAAATCCTGATAAATATTTTTATAGTATTATCAGAAATTTTATATCTGTTACATTGGACTAACTTTCTAATTTTCTGACCCTATTTTTGTCCTTGTCATCATGTATCTCTTTTATTCAAATCCTACAGGTTTTCTATTTTTCTTAGATGTCACAGTAGACTCTACTGATTCTGAAGTCTACTTATCTATGAAATGTAGAAAAACATAATAAAGATATAAATATAATTTATTAATACTAAATTTAAAATATCTACATAAGTAGATTAGTGTTAAATGTAAGATCAACATGAATATTTTTATTCAAAGTGTGACTTCTCAGTTATCAGTAAGTGAAAAGTTATTTTAAGAAAACATTAGTGGTGAAGCAAATGAAATAAAATCTTGCACGTTGTATATTTTAAGAAAAAATACTTTATTAGTTTATAAAAATAGAAGAGATTGGTTACACAAATATAATGTGGAAACCAGCAAGGGCTCATTTTGACCTAGTCCTTTTAGCAAAGACCTGTTTTCAAAGGTTGACATACGATTCTGTTCTCATCCCAAAGCTTCCTTAAACTGCTTGTGGAATGATAGATTAATATTAGAGATTGTCTCTTGCAAACATCAAAAGTTAAAATGTTTGTGTAGTAAAACATGTAGGGTTGTCTTCAGTATTAGCCTGTATTCAGAATATTTGAATGACTGCAGCCTTTGTGTGAAACTCCACCAGAAAAGAAAAAAAAATAAAAAATGGACAAATCTGAAAGCAGGGTAAGAATATAAATCAATTCCATAAAGGTTATTAAAGTCAATTAATTTTAATTTGAGATAATTATAGGCAAAAACTTTTAGCACACTGTAAAACTGATTAATCAGTTACAAGAAACATTAAATTGAGTTTAGACAAAAATTTAGTGCAGTAAATTAATAAAGTGGATGTAAAGTAACTATGAAAACTATAATATAGTTCCTTGATATCATTCACCCAGAGAAATATGAGAGAATATGTCAAAAATAAATATCAGACCTTCCACCACAGTCATGTTGTTGCCAAAGTATATGCAGACTCCCTCATCTTCCATATATTATTATAATTTTAATCTATAGCTGTCAGCACAGTAGTAAACAGTTTCTCAGTTCATTTTACTAAGAATTCTGGGAATGAAAAAGATTACTGACATCTTTCAATAAGCGTTTGCATTTCTTCTGCTGTTAGAGGGTATGCATGTGGGAAAAGGCCTTAAATTCTCTGTTTAAGAGAATACAGTACAATTTTACAATACAATACAAACAATTTTATTTCATACAGCAAAAGTACAGCAGAAAACTTGATAATCAACTTAAGCTATAGAGCTATCATTCTTTATCATAGTTTTGAAGAGTCAACACCAAAGATTCACTAGTTATTGGTATTCAAAGATGGCCATACTATGACAGTGTAACTTCTTTCATTACAACAGTACTTGTGTCAATAATTTGCTAATGTTTATAGTTAGAAGCACTGTGTTTCCAATCAGTATTTTCACACTCTTAAATACACCAAAAGACTTCTGCAGGTTGCTTGTCAAGGCTGGACCATCTTCACTGAAAATCTGCTCGCACTGGAAATAGTGATAAATAGCTACCTACTACAATCACTTATCCCTGTGGGTGGACATTTGGGTGCTTTTCATCTAACCTATCTTTAGATATTTACTACAGAGATACCCACTTGTGACCTTCATGATCCCTTCATAATTAGTAGAAAGAAATAGACACTCTAGGGCATGATTCATATGACCTACTTTAAACATCTACTTTAAGAGGAGATGAATTGCACCCTAGAGGTGTCAATCTCTCCTTTGATTATAAAGAGTTTTAGATCACTAGACACACGTACAAAGAGATGTCTAGGTTTGGCCAGATGAATCTCACCCTCAATGACATGACTGAATAGGGTCTGAGCCAGGCAAGCTTTCTCTGAACACAGCATAGAACTGGCAGTAGCAGAAGTGTAAACCATCAATGACCTTGACACATCCATCAGGATTCTAGTCCAGTGTGAAAAAAGGATGTTTGTATTTTTACAGTATTGACTGCATTTTAAACCTTTTCTGTCAGATTAAGAAATGTATATGAGATTTTTTGCAGAATATAATCCACCTTTTCTTATTTGATCATATTTTTGAAAGAGCTGCATTCATAAATCATATGGATGTTGTATTATATACTGGTTTAATATATTAACTATTTTTGTTCTTGTCAACTTATTTAAGTTTTTCCCTTATAATGATTGTTGCAAAGTTTTTTGATGTTGTTTATGGTGTCTTGTGCCTCTACATGTCATTTCACAGATTACAAACTTTTCACTGTCTAATACTCTGTTGAATGAAAAATACATTTTATTCTTTACCATTGCAGCTTGCACTGAGTACATATTACAACCAATTATTCCTCATTACAATGTAGCTGTCTACTTATGTCAGACCTCATTACTGTGTCTTAGAGTCAGAATTCTGGTACCCAGGAGTTTAAAATATTTGAATACAAAGTATGAAGCCCACAAATCAACAATCTTTTGTTTCTTTTTAGTGTTCCATTTTCATTAGATTGACATTTTAAAAGAATTTAGCTCCAGGACTTCGACTTCCTCGCTCTTGGATAGCTGGATGCTAGTGTCATGAAATAAAGTATCATGTTTACTGAAACTTTAGGTAATAAGCTTGGTGTGTCAGAAAATCATTTATCAGATTAAGTAGAATTAGACTTTTATAGGTTAGAAAAAAAGAACAAAAATAATCCTGATTATGTTAAAAAAATACTATTTTGTGTCTTACACTTTATGGCTACCTAAAATACTGCAGTAAAAAGTATCTGGGGAATTTACATTGAATTACTGCTGAACAGTAGGCAGCAATATCATGAAGGTGATTATGTAACTAACGGGTTAGGGAACTAAGTTCAAAACTCCCTTTTAACCTAGCCTACTATGAGAGATTCCTGAGATCTCTGAGTTCCACACTCTCGGTTTCAAAGTACCTCATAATCTGCTTCTGGTCATGCCACAGAGTACCCCAGTCAAAATTTAGCTGCAATTAGTCAGCTAAGGGACGACTTAAGCAAAGCATAAGGGTATCAGCAGTAGCACTTAGAGTGATTTTAGAACCTGATTCAAAGTAGTAATCCCAATAAAACTGGGATTTCACCAGAAATTTAAATTGCACTAGCATCTGTAGTCTCCTATGAAGTCTGGGATTCACAAAGAAGACATTTTTTCACACAAATTACCTGAAATACATCTTCCAGAACCTGTTCTCAGGGTATGCATAAAAAGATGTTGACATCTTTGTGATCTGTACAATACACAATGACTCAAAAACAGCACTGGAAGAGATAAATCTGGCTTTGTGCTTTTGCTATAGAATTATTTAAAACATTTACCAAGAAGGAAAAGTTATCTTGCAAGTTTTCGTTAAATGCATGTCTTGTATTGCAGGAAAGTGTCAGGTTTTACAGGCTGGTTCAAGCAGAACGCACAGAAGCTGTCCTGTTGAAACTGAGCAAAACCACAGAATTCTCAACACAGGAGGGAAATCAGGCAAAAAAACCCATCTGACTTTTATGGTCAAATAGGTATAGTCTACTGTGACAGAAGGGACTAGGGCAGGGTTCATTAACTGTTTATTAGCTCAGTACCACATAATACAAAGACACTTAGTTTATAACTTCATGTATTTTGACCACAACAACGGTTACTACCCTTTGTTGGTTAGATTAGCATTTCTTTAAAAACTTCCTTTTTATTTTCAGTTATGAAGTACTTGCAATGGAAAGATTACTTGACACTGCTTTCTTTGCTGAAAGTTAAACTAATTTCAAAGCTTGCTTTCTGAATACACAAATGGAATTGCAGTGTGTAAGTCTTAAGTACGATAAAATGTAGCAGTGGCAAAAATTGGCAATGATAATGGCTCTGCTGTTCCTGAAATGCTGTGTTGCCATGGAAAGTCAGTAAGTATTGTAAGATCCAGAGCATCCTCCGTTCTAGGAAAGGAACTGTGGTGGTGATGATCATTTTTCAATATAATAAAACTGAATGATTTCATAACCCTATTTAATGAATTAACCCTCATTAATACTTTTGTCCTAATCCAAGTTTATAATATGAGAAAAGAAAGGAAAGAAGAACTGAAATATTAAAGTAACTATGGAATATATGCAGAAGCTTTTATATCAGACAGCTTTAGCCTCACTTCTAACTACCCAGAGACAAATTTCCACTGGGCTTTCTTTTTGCTCCTGCTGTAGACTTCAAAGGTCCAGCTGAAAATTCAGCTCTTTTAACAAATCAAAGCATGCTGGCAATCCAGCCGCGAGTCAAAGGATTCTTAACTTGGTCAAATCTTCTTTAAGTTATCACACAAAACTGATGCTGACAGATCTGATTTATTTACATAGGTTAAGTATATCTGATGATGATTTTTCTAAAAGAAACTTGAAGACAATTATTGCTATTTAATAACTTGCTCTTTAACTAATCACCATGATACCAAAGTGTCTTCAATAGTCTAAAGAATTAATCTGTTCCACTATTAATTATAATGAAAATTATCTTCTATTTTACTTTTTTGTGATGTGGAATTACTTTAATCTGCTCTTTCATTGTTGTTTCTTACTTCTTCATTCTACTTTAGAGGTTTTTATTGTTACTGTTTATAAAGAAGAAAGGCAAGATAGTTTTAATTTTAAATATAAATGAAATAGGTTAATCACTGTATTGATATGAATATTTGATTTTGCTTTACTGCGTTCTTCTGAACACATACAGTAATTTTGTAAAATAATTGCTAGATATCAATAATCCAAAATTAACAAGTAATATATTTTTCTATAGCACATTTATTAATAGATACAGTTATTCTTATATTTATTCCCCATATCTCACTGAAAATAAGTTTGCATTAGTATATTGATAATTTTCACTGCAACTCAGTGGAAAGATGCATATTTAGACTACTTAATTTCTAACTATCTAGCTACATACTACTTGCATTTTACTAAAAAACAGATTTTGTCTTGTTTTTCTGGATAATTTCTGCATTACTTGAATTTGTAGATGCAGAAAAAGAAACAACTTGCTTCAATTGTTGTTGGGAATAGCATACAGGTAATAAAACCAGAGATGTGTAGATACCAGCATATGCATTGAGCTAAAGCTACAGAAATTATATTTTTTTAAAGTTTCAACAAATTATGTTCATGACTATACATGTATTTGTGGATGTATACACACATGTGTATGTACATGTGACAGGTATAAATTAAGGAAGAAATTGATGTCTGTGGAGATCTAAATCAAATAATCTCAGTGCAGTCACTGTGTATTGATTAGCTTGTTATTGGTTACTGCACTTTGCCAGGGTGATCTTGGCAG
Organism: Athene noctua; assembly: GCF_965140245.1. Lineage (NCBI taxonomy): Eukaryota > Metazoa > Chordata > Aves > Strigiformes > Strigidae > Athene > Athene noctua. The sequence continues at coordinate 22,733,469 of NC_134037.1, read as the reverse complement.
TGTTCCATCTGGAGGAAAAACATTCCTCCACAATATTCACTGGTGGAAGGGAATGGGTGTTTACTTCATTATTTACACTGTGAATAAAAGCCGTGGATATAAAAAATTAGCTTTTTACAAGTGGTCACAACAAATTATTTCTCTCTAAAATTCACAGTTTTAACACTCAGGATCATCAGCTCATGATGATATATGCTAACAAAGTCAGATTAAAATGTCAAAAAATCACAAGCAGCACCAAGTACGGGAGCCTGATGCTGTCATCACTAAAAATACACAGATCGACTTTAGCAGCTGGAAAATGCTGGAACAAGGACTTGTAACTTTCTGACCTTTGCCTTTGTGATAGCTAAAGGGATTTGTGGGAAGCTGCCCCCTTCCCTCCTGCTTAGGATAGGTGTTCTGTAGGTTTTTGTGGTGTAAAGTCTATCCCACCCTGAGGTACCCCAGCAAAATAGCACCTTAAAAGAAACATTAGCTGTTTGACTCAAAATACTAAAAATAGTGCTTTTAAATATCAAAAGAAAAAGAAGCTGCAGAAGGTAAGAGAAAAAACAAGCACTGAATATATCATTCACAGTGTGCAGTCAAGAGTACATGCTTGTGCAGTGAAACACTGAATGGAAAACAAGGATGTAATTGTATATTGCATTACTGTCACTCAGCTGGATAACGTACACCTATGAGTATTAACATATATCTGACTTCTTGATGTTTCTGACACCTTCCTTTCTACTTCCATTTTCCTTTCAAGTTTGCTCTTTCACAGCTGATTTAATTTTTATACTCTGTCTTACATTTCTCATTGTATGTTCATTTGCGGGTTTTTCCTGGTCTTTCCTAGTTAATCTCTCAGATGTTCTGCATTAAACTATCTTTGGAAAGAATGGAGATGCTGCATCTCCCAGGAGCCAGTAAACAGAACATTAATAGCTGTCTCAGGCAATGCTGCATGTTCCATATTTTCACCCAGAATAACAATTTTACACTCTCTGCTCCACTTAAAGCTATATCACTGAGACAGATCTGACATCTCTCCAGCAAAAAAGCACAAACTTACAGCAACAAGAAGATGCATAGCACCATTGTCCTTAATATGAATAAGTTTAGCATCCTGGGAGTGCACAAAGCACCTGTCTCTGGGCGTATGGATAGAGCGTACTGCTACCCTGGAGTGCCAAGATAAGCGGATGGGGAGAGAAACCAGAGATAGCTCTGGGCAGAAGAATTAAATTAAAGTAAAAATAAGGAGAGGAGGAAAAAATGAAAAAAATATTGTTCTGGTAAACTCCCCAGTTCAGTTTCAGGGAAAAAAAAAAACAACCAAACAAAAACTCCAGTGGTGATTTTTTATCATGTACACCTTGTGGAGTCATTACCCAAGTAACTGTTCCCTTTCCCTTTGGAGTCAGTTCTGTTTCCTTTGCTCGAAATGAGGATAGTATTTTAGGTCAGCCATAATTCTGGGGCTAAAAAGGAAAAAAAAATAAAAAATCTGAAAATCATTGCTGATGTATTAGTTTAATGACAAAACATTTTAGTATAGTTTTGAACTATTTTGCTTGATGATTTCATATTTCACAAACAAGGAGGAAACAATTTTTTTACTTAGCTGTGTGAACATTATTTCTGTCATCTCTTACTTTGTTTTACTTTGGCAAGCTCTTACCACTTGTATTATTTGCCAGGTGGCCCAGTATACTGTTAACAAAAAAATCCCCACATTTTTGCACTGTTTACATTAGTGTTCATTAACAAATTCAGCAAATTCTATTTTATTTATTTTTAATAAAATAAATTCTTGCTTTATGAACAAAAATATAAAACTCAGTGCTATGAACCTATTTCAAGACAGTGGAAATATGGACTATTACTCTTATATACTCTAACTTTACTGTGCATTTTTAAGTGTTAATACACATTTTCACCTTTTGGTCCAACAATCAACCCTTTCATTGTCTTCTTTTCCCCGCCTTCTGAGAAGTTTGTTCTCAAACCCAACAAAAAATATTAACGAAATCTTCACAGAAAATCTGCTTTATTTTGTGATTCCATGTGCATGCATAAAGTTTTTGCCATTCTTTCAACAAGCTTTCCAAAGAAATGCTACTATCACATTTTTTACCCTAATGTGTTTGAATTCAAAGGATATGTTAAAAATAGCATGAAAATCTGCATGTGAAAATCTTCACATAAATATCTCATTAGGAGGAAATAGGTATCCAGCCATATACAGAATTTGTACTGACACAATATTCATTAGTATTAACGGCACTGTCAATAGGCAGATGAGTTAGCAAGGGGTAAATATTTATGGGCCAAGTACTAAACCCATATTATCTATTATCTGAAAATGTTCTAGTAGCATGTTTTTAGCTTATGCAAGTATTTTAGTAAGTATTTCACTTACACTAATGTCTAATTATTCTCATTTTACCTATTGTAACACACTAGATGTTCTCATTTACATTGAATTTGGGTTCTGCTGAGACTAATTTACTGTTCACTTCCACTGAATGTCATATAATCCTCATCAGAAAATACTGGTTTTGTTACACTTATTGTTATTGAATAATTTTCATGCAAACTATGTATTAACATCTACTGTGGCTTATTCATTTATCATTTAATCATCATGGAACCATAGGACGGTTTGGGTTGGAAGGGACTTTTAAAGATCATCTAGTCCAACCCCCCTGCAATGAGCAGGGACATCTTCAACTAGATCAGGTCGCTTGGAGACCCATCCTACCTGACCTTGAATGTTTCCCAGGAATGAGGCATCTACCACCTCTCTGATCATTTATGAAGACCATGAACTTGATAGTAACAAGACAGGAAGTTAATATATGAACTGTTAACAAGTCCTTTATCAGCAGATTCCTTTGTTTAGAACTTTTCCATGGAAATAGTTTTGTCTGAATTGAAAAATTATATACAGTTCTTGGAAAATAGTTGGGGAAAAAATAAAAAACAAAAAAATGACAGATTTTACAGAATTACAACTTCCAGTGTTGCAACTACCACAAAGACTCTTCTTCTTCCACATGTCTTAAAGAGATAATTTTGACAATATTTATTATGGTAACTCGTGTCTGATGTTCCTAAGAGTCATTTATAGTGCAATCACATATCTAGTTTAAGGAAAAGTCATCTTCATCCTCCACTGCAGGAGCAGCATATTAATCATATTGTAGATTAACATGATGAGAGAAAAAAAATACATAAAATGCCAATTTGAGCTTCTCACTTAAATTGTAGCCATCAAAAATTATGTTAGATCTATCAGAAGAATAGAGATAGTATACTGAATTTATAATTCAAAATGTTATTTTTGAGTTTATCAGATACTTGTTATCATAACAAGCAATTAGAAGAAAACCAAGTTACAATAGCTTTTACATAGCATATTCACTGAGTGCAAGAATTTACCTTTGCAACAGATGTGATAAATATAAATTCAATATTGCTCAGTGATCCTGCTTTTACTGTTTCCATGAAACATGATAAAAAGCTGTATGATATATATCAGGAAAATACTCCCTCTCAGTGTTTGAACAAAAAGTGGAATAATCCTACAGTTTAAGAAGTAAAATCTTCCAGACTACATTACCTAAATTAAATGTCTTAACGCAACTGATATTTCAGAGAAAATGGAACTGTTCCAGTATTTTATTTTAAAGATCATGTATATGTTTCTTAAATGAGTTTTACAGATAAGAGTGAAGGAAAATGTTCACAGATAATATACATGACATTTCAAGGGAGCTATTGCTATAGATAACATACAGATAAATTTTCTGTAAAAGTGTCTTGTGCAATGTTCCATAAATAGTTTTTATTCAAAAGAGCCCATCTACTTAGCAAAGAATTATAGGTGGATGACTACTACTACTACTACTACTACTACTACTACTACTACTACTGCTACCATCACCATCAATATATGGTAGGAAGAAGAAACCTGAGTTTAAGATTGTATTGAAAATTGCTGAATTATTTAAAGACATTATAATTAACCAAAATATGAGAAACCATAATGATCTTTGAAGGAACATTTTGGAAGATTTATGCAAGAACAGTTTGGAAGAGTCAAGAGAATTAGTAGACAAGGCATGAAATACTCAAGGCTCAGGCTGAATTTCAGTAATGGGAAGACCATATTCTAGCAGCCTAACACATCAACTCAGGCACACCTTGGATGACTAAGCAAAGGAGGTGGATAAACACAAAGTCAATATGAGCATTTTTAATTTAAGGTCATGCTAATATTGTTTATTCTAACAGTATATATCATAGAATCATATAAAAGGTTTTGAGGAAAAGAACAAGAATTTAGTAATAGGCAGTATGAATTTTACTATGGAATTCATCAGAGTAAGCCCAATTTATGCACAAATTAGAAAATTATTTCTTATTAATACATCGTTGTACATCATTGTTTTAATTTCTAATTCTTATTTTCCATTTAGCTTTCATGCCAATGATCTAGTTTGATCAGGTTCAGGTTTTGGGGAATCTATTAAATCTGAATAGTCTCCTCTTCCACATCACATGAAATATAATTTTGTTAAAGTGAAATCCTAATTTGAACATAATTAAATCTTAAATTCCACACAACAAAATACAGAAGATAATTATGCTGTAAATTTTAGATATTAAAATGACTAAACAACTAAAGAATTTTTAGTATTTTCTAGTGCATTCTCTGAGGCTCTATTTCATTCACATGAATATGGAGAGCTGTTCAACCAGTCCACAGAGATGTTGTAAACTTTCACTTGAAACCTTAGGAAGGGTTTGTCTTCACACTTGACTTTATTTAGATTTGCTTTCTTTACATGGAAAAGAACCCTCTTAATTGATCTTAAAAGCTAGATATGCTTAAAATGAAAATATGTTTTGATTGAGAAGGAAAGGGTTAAGTTTCTGAATGCTTTATAAGATTATAAAATTTGGAAAATTAGAAAAAGTAATATAAACCAAGAAATGTGATGTTTTGTTTTCCTTTACCCCTGGATTTCTCTCTAGCTGTTCCAGGTTTCCCAAAACTTAAACTACCTCGGAGTATTGTCTGTTCATAACACTTGACCCCACAGTACTTTAACCTCCTTGATTCTAGGGCAGCTAATGTCTGCAGAGCTTTTCCTCATCTTGCGCCTTCTCCTGACTTTCTCCAGGGTAGAATTCTTGCTGTCCTCCAAGACTGTCTTCCTGGTCCCTTTATCATACATTAATGATGCTTCAGTAACACAGAGCGTTATTAACATCCTCTTCATTCTTTGCTGATGTGTTATAAACTGCTGGATTAGCAAGTAGAACTTTTGTCCTTCCTGTGGGCTTTTCAAGGTGTACCCTCCCGTTGTGTCCAATAATTACTACTTTCCTTTCAACTTTAATGAGCATAAGATCTGATCTCTGTGCGTACCCCTTTCCAAAACTGCAGTTTCTGGCTTAGTTTGAGACTTTTACAAAGACCACAAATGATGTTTTAGTAAGAAATTTGTGCATTGACAGTATTTTTTCCAGTTCTCTTTCTCACCTTTTGATAATTCTGGAAATTCATACTATTTGGTTTATCTACATAAAATGTATCAGTGGCTACCTTAAATCCCAATTTTATCAGCCCTTGCAGGCTAAGTGATATTTCATTGATAGAAATGCAAGAACACAAGCTCTTTTTTTTTTCAGAAAAACCCAACTTTTTTGTTACACTGCAAACTATTTAAGAACTCCTAAATTAATACATTTTAAAAGTGACTAAATGTTTCTGTCGATTTTGTTTATTCCAATATTTGACCTAAAAAACCCTCCTTAACTTTCAAATTAAAACATTATGAAACTCAGAAAACTGAAGCAGGAATGAGAATAACTAGGAAAAAGAGCTAAAAGTTGGGTAAGCATTATTTATTTCTGGCTTCTTTGTTGTTTCAGATGAGAGTAGAATATCACATACTACTACACTAAAACCCTAGGTGAGACTAAAGAAGACATTAGATCTCCTTTTTAAAGAAGTGCTCATTAAAATTAATTAAACAAAAGAAATATCCTTTGAATCCAAGCTATTACATCTGTCCAAGAAGCTGCAGAACAAACAGCTCACCTTGATACAGAAGCATCAGCAAAGCAACATGCACTCTGCTAGAGCTCTGAGGCAAAGAAGCTGTAAAAGCAGGCTTCTTTCCAGAGGGCACAGCATCACTAATTTTAAAAATTCCCTTGAGTGAAAAAGTTATCCTTTATATGCTAATTGATTCAGTTCAAGGAACAACTCAGTTGTTAAAAATATGAATAAAAAGGGAAAATCGGGGGGCAGGGGGATCATAAATGGCTTTGTGGAATGGAAGAGCAAAATAACTGTCAAGGAAAACGCTACCCAATTCTCATTAGAAAACTCTTCTCTCAGCTACTCTGGCTTGAGGGAGGGTATCCAATGGAAGAAAAGAAGATTAGTTTTTGTCACCTCACTGATCATGTCTGACAGACTAGTTTGTCAACACAAAATGTGAAATAGTAAACATTTTAAGGCTTATAAACAGCTTATAAATGGCTGCTGCAAACAATCTTTCACTCTGAGGGATCTGGGAGTTTAATTTCTTGCTGTGCCCATGTTTCTATTTTCATTCAATATCAGAATATAAGTTTACCTACAGCATATCTGTTGTTACAGCAAATAAATCAGTCCAGTTAGGCTTGGGCAGCCTTTCAAGTGTTAGTAAGTATATTGAAATACACTTTTATGGGCCTTGTAATGTATAATAACCCAGGGGCTGGGCAGTTTTCCCATCCCAGGGATTAACTCACCTCATAGTATTGGTGCTTTTATTATTCTTCTGGGATGTGGGAGACCCTAGACCAAATCCTCTCTCTGTCACTCTCTAGCAGTATGGTGGGATGCACTCATCATCAGGTACCTGCTGGTATCACCAACAGTCTCTCACACTGCAGTTTCTCTGTCCTCCATTAAAAATTAGGAGGAAGGGATGTATTCTTAGATACCATCACTTTTATCAGAGGCAGAGTGAGCTTCTGTGGGCTACTGAGTATCTAACACTTATGTTTATACAATAGAACATTTGCAAAGCAAGAGAGAGCAAGAGAATTTTGTGTACAAATAATATGCTTATTAAATGTTATTGACTGGATCCTATTTGCATCTTAGACATGCCTCCCCCATTTCCTGGATGGGGAGCTAACCATTGACCTAGTAATTACTGGAGTCTTACCCTTTGCCATTTGGACCGGAAAAATCTATCCTGACCCTAAGGAATATTTTCTTATTTGACTGCTAGTGAAATTGTCACATTTGGAAAAAAAAAAAAAAAAAGTTTTGTTTTGCCAGCCTGGCATTTTATCAAAGAAACCAACTAGTCAAAAAATTCATGACAGTCTTTAAGTGGAATTCAATTTAGTGCAAAAGTTCAATATTTTCTGACTAGCACTGCTCAAAGAATGGATGTTTAAAAGCTCCACAGAATGTTTTAATACTCTTCATTTCTGGAGATGGTAAGAGGAAAATTCTATGAGAGCTAATATAGAAGAGGAGTATTAAATACTGTGTTTATTCAGTGTACCCATCTTGCTTCTGATCCTTGGACTGCCCCTGTGTGAGGTGATAGAGGTGGAAGGGTAACATGGGGCAGATTTAAGGGCTGGATCTTCTAAGCATTTGATTGCTAATGGCATCTGTGAGAGGGGAGGCACTCAGCACTGTTGAGTATGAAGACTTTTGAAACATAAGATGTTCAAAAGAAAGACAGAGCACAGGTTACACAAACTGGAATCATTCCACTGACATCAGTAGAGCCATAATAACTGACAGAATGAAAATTTGACCCAGACACCTCACATGAGCTTGCCATTTCATGAACTTGAGACCAGAGCTATGCATGACAACTGAGTGGCTCCATGCTGAGCGGTATGCTGGGGAGAGCATCCCAGGCATGTCACTGGAGTATCAATCCTCTTTTCCTCTAAATGACCCAGAACCCTGCCTCTGCACTCTTCCCAGTGGCATCCCCCTCTCCTACACTTGTTTATGCTCCCAAGCACCTGTTGTCCTCACATGTCGCGGACTACCTCTGCTTATCTCCCTTCACCAGGTTCATCACTACTGGGTGATTGTTGAACACAGAAAAGAAGCAGAAAAACCACATGAGGGTCCTTCCATAGCCAGTTCAAACCTCGTACATCAGGAAAGGTTTTATCACAGTTTTGCTGGAGTATGCTAGACAGTCCTGAACAGGGGTAGCTATCTGCCAGAAGTTTGGGTGGGTGGCTACTGGTGAAAACGTTTGCAATTACTGCAATGGCATTCAAACACTGCAGTTACCCTGGAAACAACACAAAACTGGATGAGTGTCCATTCTCAAATCCCTTGGAACAGACAGCTGACGTATAAATACCGGTCTCATTTTCTGATGTGAGAGGGTGTTCTCTAGCTTATGTACTACCAGCTTTTTATTGCAAAGTTGGAGATTTTTAGACTTGTTTGGCAGAATAAAACTGTTCTGTTCCCCAAATCAAGGCAAAAGAAGATTAGTTTCATTATCATCAACATGCATGAAGAAACTGCAATGTTAACAATATTTATAGCCTCAGATCCCTGAAATCAGAGATCAGATGAGCAACGCAATTTAAGAAATGTGAATTATTATCTGTATGACTCCAGAAAAATGGCTGAAACTTTCTTTTCTTTAAGTCTTTAAGAGAGGCTAAATAAAAACCATTGAAAATGAGTTATATCTTAAAAACTCAACATCTCAACATCAATTCTCATATATTTAAAAATGTAACTCATTTTTTTTTACTGGAACCAGTATTACTGACTTTTACACTTTAAAGATTCTCAAGGAAATACCCCTGTCTAGGTAAATTATAATTTGTTTTTAACAAAAATATTTTGTTTATTACTGACATTTCCTGCAAGGGGAGGGCTGTAAAAATATCTCAGACTATTAACTCCTTCCTAATTATGATTAATTATTATATTATAGTAGATATGCAAAAACAGCTCAGTGGTCCATTGAATTGGGCATTCAAATCACACACACACACACAGAGCAAAAAACAGCCCTTGTCAGGCAGAGATTATGATCTGAACAACACAGAGAAACAGAGGGTCAGAGAGATGAGAAAGCTGTACAAAGTTGCACAGCAAATAGGTGCAGAACCAGCAACCTGAATCCCAGAACAGTTCCTCTTCTGTGCTGCCTTATCATATGTGTGAAATAAATTTTAAGGATCCTTTTCTGGGCATGAAGTATTTCCATTATAAATAGATTACTAAATGTTGGTCCATTAATATAGACAGATGAATTGGAAAAAAATATGAAACTGTGAATGTCTTTTTTTACCTACATCTTTTGGTGCATGAGATTTACCAGTGTAGAGGACAGAAAATGAGGCTATGGTGAGCAAAGTAATCATTACACTTTTATATATGTCTTGTTAAAAATATGTATCATCAATGACTTTCAATGAGGGTTATGCAGACAGATTTGTACAACTCTATTGAAAAATCAGACCTTTCACAGGACAATAAGAAAAAAATAGTGTTATAATAAGAGAAACTAAAATGCTGATGATGTAATTTTCAAGGGAAAAAATATTTCATATATACAGAATTTCAAAGTTTTTGTGTGAAGGAATTTATTTAAGGGAATCATCTAACTGTGCTATCAAAAATGTAGCACATTTCTTATAAAGAAAAACAGAAACATTTATCATTTGCCTTAACATTACATTGATGTAAACTCCAGGAGGACCATCAACCTCTAGAGGAACGAAGCCTGTTTTATCAGGTGGGAAATAATAAATGTCAACACAAAAAATAACAAGGCAATTATATTTAACAGTCTGCTGGCACTGATTGGCAAAAATAGTGACAGAGATTCTTATTTCGCAATGACCTAAGGGTTCATTTTAGAAAGAATCATTTCAAAAACTCAAGGTTTTTGTCTCATCAGTTTATAGCAGTAGGAATAATGAAGTTCTTGTTCCTTGCAATAGAAATGCATTGAATCCATGTCCAATGAGGCATGGACACTCTGTCTTTCCCCTTGGAGAAAGGCAATTGCATCAGTGACATGCAAACTTCCATTTGTTGCTTTCTCACCACAAAGAGCATTTTCTGTGTATATTTGTGGGTCCAAGATGATTGTTATTAACTCCTCTTTCTGCTTAGTGATTCTTAACTGGTAATGGTGAGAGACAAATTATTTGCTATGGTAAGATCCAGAGAGTGAGGCAATACTGAAAAATATCAAAACCAATACTGTTTAGTTTGGAAAGAAAAGTAAGAGGCCTGTTACAGAATTTATAATTCTTCAGTTAGAAGAGTCAGAATGAGCTGGGACAAGGTTAGTTAAGGAGATTCCCAGAAGTGAAACTGTGCACCATGTGTGGATTCTGAGATATTTGCTAAGCTCAAAATCCACAGCCTAAGGATTTTATCATTTTTTATTTTATTTTTACATTTAAGGATGCTAGGCTATGTGTCTTGGTTCTGTGAGAAAACAGAGCACTGTGAATACAATTATTATGGTTCAAAAAGCAGATGCATTTTCACTTCCCTTATAAATATCTAGATATCTCACAGCAGGGCCAGCTACAGGATGGACAGCAGGCACCCGCATCTGTAAAGAAGTTACAATATTCTATATAGTTCAAAGTAAGCTAAAAAGAACAAAATATGCAGCTTTGACAACAACTTCTCAGAGAACCTCTACATTATTTTCCAGAGCTTCGCATTCATGTTATAGTTTCTATTGACTGCAAAACATTTTGTCTGTTCCTCCTTCCTTCTGGACAATTTTGAGAAAACTTTCATTTTTCCAACAAAAGGATAAGATATAAATATAATTTTATAATCATTCATGATATATATATATATATAGTTAGAATTCTAATGACATTTTTTTCTCTGAAGGCATTCCATATTTTTCCCAAAAAGGTTATAATGAAAATTATTTCTGAAACAAGTTTCAGTGAATCTTTTCAAGGTTTCTAATTAAAGATGCTATTTTTAAAATTTCAGACTCTAAATATAGGGGTTTTTTTCAAAAATGAGGTATGAGACTGGGAATAGCTGATGAAAAAAGCAGATTAATGGTAAAAGATCAGAATTCTCCTCCTCTTTATTTCCCTTTAAGAAGAAATGTAGCAAGCAAATGCTGCAGCGTTTCTCAGCTGAGACCCTAAATTTGATGCGTTTGAAAACCCCTGATATCCATTAATCTATCAACAATGAGAATAACAAATTACCAGCTTTGGAGCTGTCACAAAGTTCAAGGCCTTTTGAGACCTTTTATTGAGAGATATAAAGCATTATTATTCACTGACCAATTTGTAAATATATACTATTGCTTTAAGCTATTTTTATTTTCAATGCCCGGAGCAGGTAAGCATATGTCTACTAAAATGTATGTTTCTCATACAACCCGCTTTTTACTTTGTCAGACAGCTCTGCAATATACCACAAAGAAAAACCTATCAAGATAAAATGTCACTATATCTGACAAATAAGAACACCATTTTTTCCAAAGTTCACTGTTCTTCTACATTCTAAACTTGACCTGAAAACTCTTTATTTTACTTAAAATCTGAAAGACCTTCTTTATTACAAAATAACCCCCCAAAAAGGCCAGATTGACCTAAATTATCACTACCCTGGAGTAGGGGCATTTTGGTATTCACTGAAAAGAATTCTTGTTTCCTATCTATCTACACAGCTATGTGTATTTCCTCATTGTATTGGATTATTTCATTACTTTACCCTTCTATAACCTGAGAGTAAGACAATATTTCTATTTCACATCGATGGTACAGAGACCCTAGGTAAGCCAGGTCATTTGCCCTAAACCACTGAAAACAGGGTAAAATCAAAACTGCTTCTGTGATCAGGGAACTACTGTGCTCAAAGCACAAAACAAGCTACAGAACCTGCCTTGGAGAATTTACAGAATTCATCCTAGAGGTAAGCTAGACAGAGAAGGTGAATCTCCTGAGACATGGAACACATGAGGCCAGGCAGCAGGTTAGTGACAGAGAGAGGTCTTGTATTCCTACTCCATTTCAACGGAAACCTTGTTTTCCTACTGTATTTCACCAGACTGTCACCCTGTAAACCTCCTGCACTGTTCCTTCCTTCTCCTACCCAGCATCCGCAGCTGCTGCTGTCTCCTCCTCACCTCCCAACACCTACTCAAGGACACCAATGAATTGCCCAGGAGAGTTTATTTGGCTTGGCTCCCCTCAATTGTATTCCTCATTATTCAGGTTTATTTTTTTCATCTGAAGAGAATTACCAAAGAAACACATTTCCAGGCTTACTTACTCGTATACATGCTATTTGTTAATTTTTTACTGACTACATAGGAAAACAGGAAAAGTGCTTGTAGGCCATTATTTTACTGTTGCTAACGTGACAGCTGTTTTTACCAAGTCCTCCTGGAAAATGCAGACACCACCTATCTAACTTGAAAATATTCTTGATGTAGGAGACAGTTCTTGACTTTAATAGAAAAGCCATTTTCTTTCTTTTAATATTCAGTGGAAAAAAATAAACTTGTTATTTTTAAAACACCATACCTAACCACATGGAACAGTAGGTTTTGAAAGAAGAGCAACTTTTATTGAAAAGATCAAAGGCCATATCAAACTACATACGTTTTAAACTGCTCAATTCTAGTATTTCATACAAGTAGTTTTATTTTATGAGGCAGAATTTAGTAACTCATAATACTTTTTTTTCCACACCTCAGGCTATTAGATATTATAGGTAAAGTTAACCAGCATTTTTTAAGATAGCATATTTCTTTTGATAGTCTATATTACAATTTGTATTATTTCAGAAAAAATTTGTATAGTAGTGGAAAATGCATCGCAGTTCTTCTTGTGTCCCTCCTTTTCCTCCTCCTTTTGATGCATAATATCAGAATGTTTTTTTCTGAAAGTCCTTGATCTTAGAGAGTGTAAAACCAGATGATGCTTCCTGCAAATCAGTTTGCCAGTTTTGTCTTCTTACCTCACCTTTGAGAATAGATTCTTACATTTCCAACATTTTCATGCTTGGGAGAAACATAAAAAATATATGCAATTAATTATTTTTCATGATATTTTGATTAACATCAACATTATTTTTTAGTTTGCTGAAAAGAGAAACTTCTTTGGTTAAGTAAATTGTATTGAAGAAATAGTTGATAATCACTTTCTGCAGAGAATTTAAGTTCCTGGATTCGCAGAATAGTACGTAAAAACTTGTTAACTCATGATGACTTTGAGTTTCCTTCAACATTACTTGGAATTACTGTTTTTAATAATTATTGTAATCATTACTTTTAATCTAGAGAAGAACTTTCTGGAGAAGGTTTCCTAGACCTAATTAAGTGACCAGGATTCAGTGATTTGCTTGTGACAGGAATTTAGAAATATCACACACAGAGTATATCCGAATGACACAAAAGTGGAGAATGGGTATTTGTCTTCTGCCCCAGCTAATTTTGCAGAGGCCCAAATATCCATGAGAAGAGTCTGAGCAGGAAGGAGAGCCATATGAGCCTATTGTTCTTTTGGATGATTTAATGGTTAAATAGCATTATAAAACTACTGGTTTTTTATCTTGTCCTTGCTCTTGGAAGTTACACAGATTCCCGCTCATAGGTCTTGCATTTTAAATCTTGTATGGCAGGGACAGATATGTCTAGATTTTCCAAGCCATGTCTTCCTTCTAACATTTTCAACTAAGAAGATTCATATCATCACGTCCAGGTCACTACTGCAAGACAAAGGGCCATTCTAGATAATTTAATTGAAGTTTTTAATTTCTAACCTTGGAGCCAGATTTGCAGAGCCCTCTAAAGTTCATCGTATTACTTCAGAACTACCCCACACAAGACAAACTTTTTTTTTAAAAAAAACTTTTTTATACAGCAAATATTTTCAAAATCCTTTCTTCTGCAAGTGTATATGACTTAAGGCTCTCATCAGACAGGTATTCAACAAACATAAAGCTTACTCATGTATGGTATTTTAACTTTACTTTCTATAATAGCTGACTCGTTAATTTGCTCTGCTATAGTTCAGGGCTCATTAACATTTCCATTATAAACCTTGATTACTCCAGCTAAGGATATCAACTGTTACTAGCTGCATATCTGAAAATAAAGCAGGTTTTCAGCCTTGAATGTATTTTTAAGCATTATTAGGAAATTTTGAATTGCTGATTGGTGAGTAAAAGTACTTAATCCAAGAACAAGATGCACTGATTCAGGTTCAGTGAAATGTCTAAACTTTTGTACATAATATAAAAGTACTATTTTTAATAATTTCTAGCTAAACAGATTTGGACTGTGTAAATAAGTGTGACTGAATATTATAAGGAAAATATTCAGTGGTCCTTAAAATTTATGTGAGCACAAGAAAGGCCAGACTAAATGTTCATGTGATGTAGGATCCTGCCTCTGACAAGGGACAAGTGAACATGCTGTGTGGAGCTCTATACTCTCCATCTCATCACTGATGGAAGCCATTGCAAACATTCAGTGTCAGAGATACTTAATTACCTTATGGAAAGACATACTTTTAAAATCCTCATCAATCTCAAGTCATTGCTTTGTTGAGCATGGCAAAAGCATAGGTTTATGAAGGGGAAATCATGCTTGACCAATCTGATAATATGAATAGGCTGGTGGATTAGAGGAGAGCAGTGCGTGTTGCATACCCTGAGTTTGGTAAAGCCTTTGACACTGCCTCCAGTCATTTGGCACTGTCTCCCTTAAAAATCATCATAGACAAAGTGAGATTATATGGGTGTAACTAAGTGGGTAGTGGGGTGAATTGAAAACTGGCTGAATGACCAGGGCCGGGGGGTTGTGATCAGTGATACAAAGCACAGTTGGAGGCAAGTGACTAGTGGTGTACCCAAGGGGTTGATACTTGATTCTGTACTGTTTAATATCTTCATTCATGACCTGTGTTATGCCCTCAGCAAGTTTGCAGATGATACAAAACTAGGAAGAGTACCAGGTGGTTGTGCTGTTTTTCAAGGGACCTGGACAGGCTGGAGAACTGGGAAGAGGGGAGTCTCATGAAGTTCCACAAGGGCAAATGAAAAGTCCTGCACCTGGAATGGAATAAGCCCGTGCATCTGTACATGCTGGGGGTTGACCATTTGGAAAGCAGCCCTGTAGAGGACCTTGGGATCCTGGTAGACAAGTGGACATAAGGCATCAATGCACCCTTGTGGCAAAAAAAAAGGCCAACAACAGTCTTCAGGGCAGCGTAAGGCAGAGTGTTATCAGCAGGTCAAGGGAAGTGATCCCTCCTCTTTACTCAGCACTGATGAGGCTGCATCTGGAGTGCTGCTGGATATGCACAGCAGTATATGAACTTACTAGAGTCTGTCCAGCACAAGGCCACAAAGCTGATGAAGGGTCTGGAGCATCTCTTGTATGAGGAAAGCCTGAGGGAGCTGGGGCTGTTCAGCCTCATGACAAGAAGGGTCAGAGGGATCTTATACATAGACATACACATATATTTATGTATATAAATACCTGATGGGAGGGAATAAAGAAGAGTAAACCAAATTTTTCTCATGGTGCCCACTGGCAGAACAAGAAGCAACAGGCACAAATGAAAGCACATTTTTGAAAATGCATGTTGTTCCATCTGAACACAAGAAAACATTTTTTTACTCTGGGGGTGGACAAACATTGGAACAGGTACTAAGAGTCTTGAGCTCTCTATTTGTTTCAATACATCTGTAACTTCTGATGTTTGAGGAGTGGCTGAAAGGGAAGTATTGATTAAGATGTACCAATAGCCAGTATCATCATGGCCAGGAGACTAGTTTGTCAGAATATGGGAGCTCTAAGTGAGGTTTATATAACAAAGATTTGATCCTCTGCTTCTCCAGTATTACATGAAAGATCCCAGTATAAAAAGCACATTTTTGTGTGTGGTAAGCTTGCCTACAGGTCTGTCCAGATGGAGTAGAAACATCTATTTTGAGGATCTCTCTTCATGATCTGAAGGCTAGATCTCCAAGAAGGCTTTACTGGTGCCCCACAAGAAAGTTTATGTGCTTGTGGGACCAGACAATGAAAAGTAGCTGCCCAGGAAACTTAGGTGCCTAGGTCCTCAGAAAGAAACCACTTCATAGCTGTTAGAATATGAATGACATCTAAGCATCTAAGTACCTAACAAGACAGATACACACTGAGAATCTGGGTCTATAGTCAGTGGTGGATTATGACCTACAAAGGTTTAAAGGTCATAATTTTCAGAAGTGTCTGAATTTGCCAAAATGAGGTTTAGGACTTTATTATTTTAATATAAAGCAATTTCAGTTATTTATGAAGGTCTGGACCAGCAATTTTAATCAGGCAGCTGGCCTTTGGAGTGATTGTGGGTATTACTCCTTAGAGTGCATTAAAGCTGCAATTTAGATGGAGATTTTCTACATTTTTTAAAAGTTTTTTGTCTCAGCATGCCACCTCTTTAATATTGTAATGCTTTAAATTTAAAACTCCCAATACAATTCTTTGCCAGTGTTTCCAAGTCAGCAAATTAGCAGCACAACACATGTTATATAGGGAATAGCTCAGAAACACAATCAAAGCCCCTCAGCATCCTCCATTTTTAGATTTATTTTGGCTTATTCTGCCGGGTGTGAACCAAATGACACATCATACACCTCAGAGACTCTTTTGCAGCTTCTGCTCAGACTGGAGAATTCCATCTGTTCTATTAAGGATCATTAACAACCAGGAAAGTATTCCAAACAGTTTCTGTAAAACCTAAAAGCCAAAATTATTACATTATTATAATTAGTTGGTTTTTTTCTCATTCAACCAGAATAGCTTTAATCAGCAACTGACTGAGGAAAACTCCATGGGACTCAGAGGCAGAGGGGCTTATTAAATTATATAAGGAGGATTCTGCATGTTCAACTGATGGTGAAAGGTATACGCTGCTATAGCAGTGAATAGTCTTTGGCATCAGAGTGTAAATTGTTACATACTGCATTTTGAAGAAAGAAGTTTATCCTATGAGAAGAAAAATAAAAAGCAGAAGGAGGCTGTATAAATTATGACTGAAGAACTAGCAAACATATCCACAGAGCATTCAGAATCACACATTATAATAGAGATTTACATCTGTAGGACCTGAATGTAAAAAGACTGTATCTACCTGTTCTGAATAATAAGTCTCCACATCCTCTACTATCCCAAGCTAAATTCTCTAATGAGCTCCATACCACCTTCAAATTACACACTCAGCTTTTCACATGGAAGTTACATACACTTTTTCAAACACATTTGAAGCTAATATATTTCATGTGTTGTAATATTAATTACCTGAACACAGTGTTGTCAACACTTTATCATCTCAAAGCTGGAAGAGTTAATCTGTAAATTCTAACACAGTATTTATGCTTGCATTTAGTGAAAACCTACAGACTCACACCTATAGAATACATACAAAACCTCAGTATCACTGAAAATTAGTTGCATGGCCAAGATCCTCCTTTACAATATCAGTAGCCATTTGTTAAGTCCTTGAAGATGCAAGATTGAGTCAAGAGGAAGCAAGGATAAGGGATTTTCTGCACACCAAATAGTTTATGTTAGGCAAGCTAATAGCTTGTAATTTTATTTCTTTGCCAAGCAACTCGCAACTTCTTCCATGATATCTTGTGAATAGTATGTATTTCAATATTTTAAAAATATTTGAATCATGACTAGAACTTCAGAGTAAAAGGTGTAGTATAATTAGTGTGATCAGTTACAGTCCACTTACTGGTAAAAAATATCACTTCAGTATGACTTTTTTCTTTTTTATTAATTTCAAAAAAAGCTGCAGTTCAGTAAATCTCAGCAGTTTTTATCACTTAAGGAATTCTATCCAAGTCTGTGCAATGATACATCTGATTAAAGTTGAATCTTACATTCTTCATCCTCAAAAACTATCAAGAACAGATTTGTGAGTGTGATTGTTGTGAAGAGATCATAAGTATCTAATGATGCTTACATTTCCCTTTTGTTTACAGTTGAGTTCTTTTTCAGTGCTGATGGGTTCCTAATAAAGATTTTCAGTAGAAAAATATGTCAGGTTTTTAAGAAAAGTGTAATAACACTGGTGAATGGACTCTCTTGCTTTCACAAACATGAATAATGAATGATCCATAATTGGCCTGGAGTTATTCTTGTTGTTTACACTTACACGAGCATCTGTATCTTAAAAAACCCACAAACAATCCACTGATTTAGAATACTATTATGTTGTCTTAGTGTTCTCTAACAGTACCATATGCAATCACTTGTTTACATCTCTGTGTCTAAAGAACTGGCAGTTTTTCCATACATGTTTAGGAATATAGCCACCTCAGACAAAAAAAAAAAACAAAAACAAAAAAACCCACAAACACCTAAACAAAACAAACAAACAAACAAGCAAACCAAAACACAAAAAACCCCCAAGCCCTACAACAAATAGAAATAATGAAACAAGACATCTGGTTTTCCAGAAAAGCTAATGTTTCCAAAAATTTTACTATCTGAATTTCAGAATTCTAAATTTCAAAATTCACTAATTTCAAAAGAATATAATAAAATTGCCAGATAATTAATTTACATTTATATTCCCCAGTTTCCTATGGAAATTCCATAGAAATCTGGAAAATGTGCAAATGGAGAATACTTTCATGTTTAGACCTGTTTATAATTAAATTAAAGCCAGGTTTACATGATAAACTATTACTATAAACAGTAGGAAGATAGAAATAGTCTAAAATACAAAGTATTTAAACCTATGGGGCAGACAGCTAAAAATTAAGACCATCACAAGGGAAGCTCTTCATTCCAGATTTAGAGTCAAGGTATAGGAGAGCTGTAACAGAAATAAAATGACTGAACTTCATGGAATAAATTGTAAACTTGCATTTTCACCTTTTTCTCTGCTCAGTGGACTGAGTTCGTTCCCTCAAAGAAACACACCCTGCTTAAGCAGATGGAATTCTTGTAAAAAGCAATCAAGAGAGCTAAGAGACTAGAAGACAAGCTTGACAGTTTTCTATCTCTAGTTCCTGAGAGAAGGGATAACATCTTGACTGGTTGAGTTGTTCAGAGGTGATTGATCTATTTGTTATCTCACCTCTTTTCCTTTGGTTAGCAAATCATATGCAAACCACTTAAACCAGGCTTGATTGTCTTTGATTGTATCCATTATTCATGGGTGTTCACTAAAAATTTTAGATTAATATTTTTTCAGAAATGGCTTGTGAGCTATGGTTATTTGCTATTAGTCATATGTAGTATGCATTCAGTCACGTGTGAACTTTTCTGCTCTATAAATGGATAAATATTCTGTCATTCTGTTACTAAAATCACACAGTGCATCCCTAGAGTGTCATGTTGATGACAGCTTACCTACTAAAATGGGTTTGAATTTCAGATTCTCTATCTTCCATAGCCCAGAGAGATGACTAAAGATTAATGGAAAATGAATACTGATGGTCTTAGAAAATAAAAAAGTTTTTATTGAGCAACTGAGTAAGTTGTGCTATTTTTAAAAATTTGTATAGAATTTTAAATCTTCTTTTTGTTACTTTTCAGGTTTGTGGCTCATGTCAGTTTTAACTGCATTATCCTCCTATTGTGGATGTCCTGTAAGGGACTAATAACATTTGACAGACTTGTGTATGTCTCTATCATATGTATTTATTAAAGTAAAATAATACTAAGTATGAACATCTCATAAATGATTGTTGCATGTTGTTGCTTGGAGGTTTTTGTTCACTCTTAGTGAACTTTTCAAAGATCAAGAAATAATCCAGCCAGCCATTAAACCACACAATTTCCAAACTGGAATTAGGACCAGTCAAAAAAATATTAACGATCATCTAAGAAAGTTTACTAATTAAACAAACTGATTTATTCCCAAAATAGTATATAACCAGGTGACCAGAACACTGGCACAACCCTAGCAATCAATTAATGCATTTTTAACAGATCAGCCTTCTTTAAATTCACAGGAAGCCATTTATCACTGATTTATCACATCACTTTTTTGCTTTTTTTGTCTTCTTTTAACAAAATACATATTCATTAATTAAGAAGCAGAATATATCCTGTGCACATTGTTTGAAATATACTAAGAATATGTGCTGGAAAGAAAGGTAGAGAAACTTCAAATTATCTAGTCTGTGCTTTGTTCCAGTAAATACATGTTCAACACAAAGATATTCATAAAAAGCAGGTCTGATTCCTTAAGAATTCATGAAAAAAAGATAAATTTTGGCTTATTTAGTCTTTATTAATTCTATTACTGTTGAAAATAGATCGATAATTGCAACTGCTTTAAATAGAATTACTTGAAATGTAGCGGCTTCATTTTGTAAGAGTATTTAATAATCTTTGAAAGAAAAAGCAAGGTTTCTTATAAACCAGTGCATTCCTGTAACCCTTTAACACCACGCTTAAAACTGATAAGCATTTAAAAGTGCTACACTTAACTTGAGATGCACGTATATATTTACTATTAGGGTGAGGTTGTCCTTTGAAGAACCACAATGATTATTATGCAAAAAAGAGGTAAATGTACTTTTTAGTGTGGCATTTCACCAATAAATCAATGTTGTTCGTATCCTGTATTCATCTAATACACATGCAGACACATTTTATGCATTATCCTTATGAATTTTGTCACTCTCTCTGGAGACAATTCAAGTGACAGATGAATCTGAAGACTTCCATGAAGTTATTACATAAAATATGGCAAGTTTCTCAGTCAGTATTTATAAGTCCTAAGTCTCTGATAAAAGTCTCATCCTTCTGCTATGACCTACCTAAAAGACTACTAGCAATATGCTGGGAAGGTCATTTATGTTGTTTCTACATGGGTCTTATGGGTCCATAATACCCTCTCTCTGCAGCCGTTTTGGGAGAGATGGGCCCTGAGCTCTTGTCAGAGAGCGCCCCATCTCCACGTCTCATGCCACAGCAGGAAATACTGTGATCAGGGAGTTGCCTGGGCTTCTTGATAGATACATCTCTGTTAGTTATCTGCACCGGGCCAGGGTACAGATTCAAGTTATGGTAAACTGTTGCCCATGATAAGTCTACTGCTCTGGAGGAAAAGAAGCATTTAGTTGTATTCTATAAACCCTCATGAGCAGAAAACCGTGCAAGGTCCATTTTCTTACTAGTCTCAGGTCATGTTGTTTACAAATACAGCACAGTTGGCAGGTCCAGCACCTGGTACAACACAGCTGAAACCTCTCCAGAGCCCTGGCACCACAGCAGGTAGATTGGGAGTTGGGGCCCAGCTGTAATATCTGAACCCCCACTTTTGCAGTCACACTGGCAAGCTTAACCTGGAGCCGTAAATCCTGCTGTGCCATCACCAGATGCACTGCTTCCACTGCAAGGCCGAGGTGGTTTTTGGGGTGCCTCAACTTCATGCAAGTCCATCTGCCTCTCAGCTGAGGTGTGTCAGACCCCAAAGTCTCAAAGACATCTGACATTTCTAGACCAAAATGTAAATTTTCCTGGAAGCTTTTCAGTTAGTTTTGCCCAGGACAATTCTGCTGCAGGGACAATTTTCTAATTCTCTACTAGACCACTGATCACTGCAGCCCACAGCTCCTTATGGGGTACTGAGAAGAGAGAATGCCTGAAGGTAGCATCATTTGGATGGGACGCCTTCTGCTGTCCCACTGCTACTTTCTGTCCCTTGATGACACAGTATGCTCCTGCACTTGCAGAGCAACGGTCCTGTCCCTTCACTCAGGATAGCAGGTTGCAAACAAGATAAAACCAGAAGACTATGTAACTCAAGACTGATTTTGTTTTAGTCTCCATGGCAAATAGAGTGTCTTTAACAGTGGCTTAAAAGCAAGTATAGTTTGTGGTGTAATGGATTAAAAATAAAGGAGGTTTTTGGTTTTCAAAGAAACAACATATTCAAAGATCCACTGGTCCATATAATTAGTTCTATGGCCCTTATTTTATGATACAGAAAACAGTATACTATAATATGAAGACTAATAATACCAAGATTGATTATTTGTGATGCTGGGCAGCCACAACCTAAATTCACTCGATATATAATTGATAATGCTCATTGCTTCAGAAGGCCAGATAGAAAGTGAATAAACCTGTGGGGCTATGTCAGCTTTTAATTTTCAGTCATGTTGAGGAGTGTATGCAGATCCGCTCTTCATTAATTAACTAAACTGAAATGTTTGCTGTGGGAAAAGTTAATTACACTTTTAAAATCTTATTTTTTCACACTGAATTGTAAAGCAAATTAACAGCAGACCTGAATAGTATAAACTGATCCTAAAAAAAATATTTGATTAAAATTATTAAAACCTCATGTATTGATCCAGTTGAATGCCTGTTGGGCATTCATAATAGTAAGGAAGAAAAAGAGGCTACAAGAAAATAGTTCAACACACATACAAAACTTTATGAAGTCCTGATCTATAAATTATAATTGTCATTCAAATAATTCTTTCCAAGTGGGAGTAGGAACTCATGCAGTTTAAATAAACAAAATAGTTTGAATCAAGTGGTCACCATATGACCACTTTAGTTAGGTTTTGAGCATCTCCAAGGATGGACACTCCACAACCTCTCTGCACAACCTGTGCCAGTGTTTGACCTACTCACACACACACACACAAAAAAAAAAAAAAAAAAAAAAAAAAAAATTCTTGTGTTCAGATGGCATTTAACGTACTTTCATTTGTGCCCATTGACTCTTGTCTTAGCCGTGGGCACAGTGAGAAGAGTCTGGTTTCTTCTTCATTTCCTCCCATCAGATACTTGCACACATTGATGAGATTCCCCCTGACTCCTCTTCAGACAGAACAAGCTCTCAGACTCTCATACAACAGATGCTCCAGTCCCTTCATCATTTTTGTGGTCAATTGCTGGACACAATTCATTAAGTCCATATGTTTCTTGTACTGTAGAGCCTAGAACTCCAGAAGTCAAGATGAAGGTGATGGCTGTCTGTGCATGTACAATTTCAGGTTTTTAACATAACATTAGGAACTGGGTCACAATCATGGTTGCATATCACTGTGTTTTGTCATGTTGCATGTGCATCGATTTGTATAAATAAGACTGACATTACTTTTCACTACAAAACACACACTATGATGAATTTATTTCTGTCAATCTGTTAATAATGTCAGTGTGCTATAGCATGGTTCATACGGAGTGACCCCTCTTAAAATAATACAAGACACTGTTATACAACAGTGCTTTGCACCTGTAATATATTACATACTCACTGAGTTCATTGACACCTTCATCAGTTCCACTAATTAGCTCGTTTCTATATATATTGACTCTTTTCATTGATCTTAGCAGAATTCTACAAACTCATTTAGTGTTTTAATAGAGCATATATTCAATAGCTTAGTAATTTATTCAACCTGTAAGGCATTGCTCCTTGACATTATTGCCCAGTTTATGTACTCCACATAACAAATTCTCTTTACTTATAACAAACACTAATCAAATGACAAAGGCATTCTGGCAGTCTGCTCTAAATATTAAAGATTTATGTCAACAAGATTAACTTTTATAATCCTTTCTTGCATAGTATTTAGACGTTGTGTAGATTAATGGATCTGACTCCTACAGCTGTAGATCTCTGAAGTTCCTTCACAGTGAACTTTATTTCCCTTTGGCTTTAACTAATTGAAGATAACTGCTCTACATAACTGTTCATGCCATTAGCTGTGAAAACTCCCAGAGTCAGACAAGGGGATAGTCCTTGTTTGTCTGGGACTTGTGTGATTTAGCTCAATGATGTAATTGGTAGATATGAACTAAACCCACAATTTTATGAAAACACATTACAAAGTTGAAATGTACTGTCAGAACAAAGCACAAAGCAAAGCAGTACTTTCCCAGATTTACTGCAACACTTAACAGCCAGAGCATCTATCACTGAGGACATCTCATTGGTAAAGATACATGACATGAAGACAAAGACCATTGTAGAGCTGAATGAAAATAGCTTTAAAGACAAAGTATTTTGTTTTAAAAAAAATAAGGATTAAACAAGGGTGTTCTATTATCTTATCTAATCTAATATTAGTTCCCAATGTGCTCCATCAAAGTTATCCACATCTAATCAAAGAAACAATGACTATAGTTCTACTTCTTAACATAGCAAAGCAGAAATAGGAAAAACTCAATTTTCTTTCATTTGCCACAGCCTAAAAGAATACACATGAACTTTGTCATAAGTATCTTAAAGAACGATATTTTTTTTAGACCTGATTGATGGGTTATGGTTTCATAGATGCATTAATGACTTCTAATTGCTAATAAAATCAATCCCTGTGTAATCTCCCATGTAAGTCAAGATGTGTTTATTATCATCAGTACCAGAAACTATGCCTTATATTTTTTAGTACTGCCTTGTTTTATCATTCTACTGTTACCCCTTGTGGAAGGCATTTTTTCATATTAACGAACACGTCATACTGTCTTACAATGGCTTTCCTTTAGCTCAATGGTCTCTCCCTGGCAGGGGCAATTGGGGATATCACCTAGGGAGAACTTTGCCCCCATCTGTGGCCTATTCCTGTCTTACTCCTCTAACATCCATTTTTAGATTCCTGCCCAAACATTTTGATCACTGGCTATTCTATTTATTGACGAAATGATTTATTATCAAAAGGGCCTTTTTGTATGGAAATATTCTGTCGATAAAAAAGCCATATATTAGATTTGAACTGAGCGTCTTCACACACTCTCTCTCCCTGCCCCACTTTTTTCCAGTATTCTTCTTCTACTTGTTTGGAACCCTTACTTATTTTTCTCCAACTTTAGATTTGAGAACTGGATTAAATAACAGTTGCACTGATGTAATTTAGAAAAGGTAACATTACTTATTTCCTCCTGGTGTTCTGTTTACTTAGTTAATGCTCCTGTACACTCTAGCATCATACAGAGTTTTCATGTTCAACTGATAATCTATTACTACCTCTCAGATATCCTTTTGCAATGGAATGGCATGTCAGCCTTCCTTCATTGTTGGCCAAGTCTATTCTGCTTCTGGTGCATTCATCTATGGGCTGCTATACCACAGTGGAATGCAGACTAAACTGGATTTGCTATGTGAGGTGGACATGTTTATAGCGTATTTATGCTTCTTCTCTCGAAAGGTTTTATTCACTTACATTGGGTAATTTTCTCTGTCTTTGAAATAAGATTCTATTGTCCTTTCCAAACTATACTGTCATTGTATTGTTCCAGAATCTAACTGTTAATCATATCTGATTTCTGTACTGCAGCACACTAACATAAAACAGTATAAAGGTACTTTGTTTTCAATGCACAGACATCTTTGCATTTGCCCCATTGATTTTTCATTTTTCCATAAAAGACAGATATTTTCAGAACCCTGCCCAGTACAAGAAGAGTTCTGTCACTTTGATAACTATTGGACTTAACTGTTAATCAGTACCTTTGTTAATGAAGGTACAAAAAAGGTTGAGTAGATGCATACTGTTGTCTTAAATAAGTTGTTTTAAAAGTAGACAGACAAATGTGGTGAGACAGAGATGAAGGGAATGCAGATTCTAGATAAAACAATTATCAGATATTGTATCACCGTATTCCCTAGTCTAATAAGATTCCTCTCAGTGCTAAAATTGACCATTGCAGAAATCTCCTCTCATTGCCAGCTCATAATGTTAAACTCATCTGTGTTATTTAGGTAAGACCTTCTCCCTGATTTCTTCTTACCTGTTGTATTGCTTTCAAATGTCCTATCTTCAAAACTAGCTTCTGCACAATATTTCATTGCCTCTACCCTTTTTCTACCACTTCACAACTGTCTTTATTTGCTTTGCCAAAGAACCTTTCTGCATCCCAGACTTAGCACTAGTGATCTTTACTTATCAGTCCTTCTCTAAACAGCTCCCCTTTTCCTGCTATTTCCAATACAAGGAAGGCAATAGAGAAGGTCGAGGGAGGTGATTCTGCCCCTCTACTCCATTCTCATGAAGCCTTACCTGCAGTGCTGTATCCATCTCTGGGGATCCCAACATAAGTATATGGACCTGCTTAAGCAAGTCCAGAGGAGGCCACAAAGATGATCAGGGGGCTGGAGCACCTCCCTTATGAGGACAGGCTGAGAGAGTTGGGGTTGTTGAAGAGAAGGCTCTGGGGAGACCTTATAGTGGTCTTCCAGTACTTAAAGGGGGCTACGGGAAAGATGGGAGGGGACTATTTATCAGGGAGGGTGGTGATAGAATGAGGGTTTTAAACTGAAATAGAGCAGATTTAGTTTAGATATAAGGAAGAAATTATTTACTGTGAGGGTGATGAGGCACTGGAACAGGTCTCCCAGAGAAGCTGTGGCTGCCCCCTCCCTGGCAGTGTCC
Organism: Athene noctua; assembly: GCF_965140245.1. Taxonomy (NCBI): domain Eukaryota; kingdom Metazoa; phylum Chordata; class Aves; order Strigiformes; family Strigidae; genus Athene; species Athene noctua. The sequence goes on along the minus strand of NC_134037.1, from coordinate 22,707,050 downwards.
AAGGCCAGGTTGGACGGGGCTTTGAGCAACCTGGGCTAGTGGAAGGTGTCCCTGCCCATGGCAGGGGGGTTGGAACTAGGTGGCCTTTAAGGTCCCTTCCAACCCAAACCATTCTGTGATTCTATGATTCTATAAATATGCTCAGAGATGTTCAAAGTTCTGACAAAAAGCAGATCCAGCAAATTTTGCAAGGGTTTAGGGAATAGATATTTAATGAAAGATCCTCACTTGGTATCTTCAGCTGCAGATATTCTTCTCCCAGCAACTTACCCCTTGTTGCCTGGAATTTTTCCAAGATGATAGACTTGTTTTGTGAAATAAAGAGGACTTGTACTCTTCTCTTCCTTAATGATTTCCTTTGTGGTTGATGAAAAAGAGTTGTAAACCTCTACATGTCAAAGGGCACACCTCCTTCTCCCACTTCTTCAATGTCTCCCATATCTACATAGTGGATAGACAGCAGAAAGGATGGCAGAGCCAATGGTAGCAGAGATTGCACCTGGAGAGTGTGTGTGGGGTGCCACTGTACCTCCCTTTCAGTGACCATCTGGGCATTATCTGCTATGGCTTTGGTTTTAGCTTTGACACCAGACAGTCTTCCTTTCTGTTTTTAAATCATGGTATCATACACTTTACCATTAGCACTGTATAGCTCACTGCATGCTTAATGTTCTGTTTTGTCTGAATGAAGTAGGTGGTAAGACTGAATCTCTGGAAAGATTAAACATGTTAAATTTGCCCTTAATCTTCCAAAAGAGTAATATCAGTAGCAACTGCAGGCTACTAACTGACAAACTCTTAATCCACCTGCCTTCATGGTTTCCAGAGAAGTTCACTTTCCTAATCTCTATATTTTTTTTATTAATAAAAGCAAGGAAATATTTTCTTCCTTATGACACTATCACATATTCCTCATTGTCCTGAGGACAGTAAGATCAGACATTGCACCTCTGCAAGTAGGAGCAATATAAGTCAATGTATAATAGTCTTAAAGCACTGTTAGTGGTTGTATATACTGTCTACCCCAGCTGATACTTGGTTTCATCAATCAACTGTTCTTCCTTTCTGCTTCTTATGTGTTCTTTACAGCATGGTCATATGATGTAGAGAAGGTTTTCCCTCTCAGGTGGAGATAATTCTATTGATATATGAATCATTTAATACTGTGCAGCAAGAGAGGGTCATGTATCAAGGATCTCATTTCTGTCTAACCTGATCCTTAATTCTACTTAGATTCTATAGATACTTGAACCAGAAAAAAACATTGTGACGTGCTAAATTTAAGTAGCATATACTTACATTTGGTTTCTTTTTGTCACCAACTTCATATTTTCACAACACATAACAAGCTCATCTGTTGCACAGCACTAGCTGAACTGGTAACTAGAGTGCTAGAAATACTGAAGAAAGAGCAGTACAATTTTAATAGTGCAACCTGCCCTGGTTGTAGCGGTGGAATGCCTGTATAAGACAATATTATTGCACCATATCACATTAAAAAAAAAGTTACTTGAAACTATTAAGATATTAATAGTCTTGTCAACAAGCTATTTGAAAAGAAAAATTTTTAAACTTTTAACATTTCTGTTTGACAAAGGCAGAAAGAGACAAGTATGGAAAAATATCATAGGCCTTATTATCTTGTGTAATATCTTTCTATTGTATCCATTTTTATCTTTGGTTTTATACCTTAACTGCAAGCATTTCTGTGCAGCCCTTTTTGGTACATATTCACTGTTTAGTACAGGATATGGACATTACTAGTGACATTTTTGTTAAATATTCTGAAAAGGATCCACATCTCTGAGCAAACCATAGAAGGTAGGTATTGCTTCTTTGAAGGGATGAACTTCTAACTCCTCTCACTTTAGACTGGACATCTATGGATAATGTTCAGTGGCTCCACACTTTTCTCCAATGTGCCTTTGACAGAAATTTTCACTTAGTACCTACAACAACATAATCAGAAGTGAATTGCAGCAGAACAGGTAAGAGTTTCCCAGAGAAAAACTTATTGTTTCCTTGATCAGTTTGCCCAAGCCAAACACGAGGAAAATAACTCTCTAGGAAGGGTAGACAGCCATATGTCACTGTAGTCCTTGTTATCTATATTCTCCTTTTCCATTTGTGTTTAATTATATATTTTCTTTATTTTTCACTTGATGCCTAATTTCACTCACTACTGAAAGTAGCAGAGCATAACAGAGTCATTCTCAGCAACATTTGGCTGTAAGATTGCTCTGAGACCTTGGAAAGCAAGTTCCTGGGGGCAAAGGGATACAAGTGGATCAGAAAAGGGAATAGAGGTGATATTGCCTCCACAGGCCCCATAACTCTATCCCTCACACGGAGAAAGTATTTCAGATGTTGAAAGGGCACAATCTATCTGGTAGAAGATCCCCATTTAGTCTCATACTCACTGCAGGCAGTAATTGCAACCATCATGGAAGTGATGAGAAAGACGTTATAACTACTTAGTTTGTCTTCTTTTGTTGGCTGTGCAGGGTGAGACTTCAAAAATTTCTGCTCATTAGCAGTATTGAAATTGAAGAAAGTGTTCATCTTTCAATATAGCCCAAAACCCAATTAAAATAAAATAACAGCTAAGATTTGGTAATTACAGAGAGTTTTTAATCTTATTTTCAGAAAAGAAAACGCTTTTAAATTCTCACGGTAACAATGAATTTAATTTTGATGTCTGCATTGACTTTTTCAATAGCAGATGATTCTTTTTTCTTTAAAAAGTGGTGAAAGGAAACATTATGTACTGTGGGAGACAGTCAAGTTGGCATCGGTCTGTCAGCCCTGCACACCCTCTGAGAAGCAGTAAGGCTTTGATGAGAAACAGGCCTTGAGAGAAAGATAAGAAACTGCCGAGTTGTGCCAGGGTGGAAGCGAAAAACAACGAACAGCTGCAACACTGAACTGTGGAAAAGTACTGAACTGTGAGAAGTTACACCGTGTGAACAGCACGTGAACAAGAAGTTGATTGGTCTGTACAGCACGTGTTAGAGCAGTCTTATGCTGATAGGAGAAAAGGTTGATAGCTGTCTAATTGCTGATTTGCTAATTATGAAGTAAGAGATTTAACAAGAGCATAAATATGTACTATTGTAAGAAGAGAAAAAAAAGAAAAAAAAAAAGTATAAAGAAAGAAAACAGTCCCTGCCCTGCAGAAAGAAAGAACACTCCGACTTGTTATTTTGGCCGCTACAACTGGTGACCCCAATGTACAAATATCAACTCTATTTGGGACAGAGCAAGAACCACAAAAGCTGAGCGGTGGTAGTGGAGCCCAGCTGAACTTTAGGATTGGTGGAGGTGAGCCGACTAGTCCAGACAAGTAACTGAAGGCACCTGGATAGAAGGTGAGCAGCTGGGAACTAAGATAGAGGTGACAATTTCTACAAAGTCTATTTTATATATTTTGATAAGAATTCTGGAAAAGATGGGAATCAAATATGAGGAAAAGGTGATACGTACTTTCCTTATTTGGTGCAAAAGGAATGGGGTCCCTGCTGCATCATTTTTAACTACATGGCAACTGGTAAATCATTCCTTGAAACTGTTAAAAAGTGATCAGACTGTTGCGGCAGCTTCAGCTAATGCCATGTCACCTAGTGGATCCCATTCTCAGATGGATCCTACAGTTGTGGCTGAGACACCCCCAGAAAAGCTGCAAGCCCCTTCCACATGTCCACTACCTGCCGATGAGGACTCTGATGGGAACTCTCCCAAGTCACTGGCACCCCCCAAAGCATTCAGATGTTTACTAATAGATTTGTCTGAGGACACAGAGGGCGAGGACACATGTTGTGAACCCCTGCGACAAACTTTATATGCTGGGCCTTTTGACTGTGATAATCCTTTAGAACCTGACCCTGTAAATCCTAAAAGAGAATCTGGCCTGTGTCCTCCCTTAGCTGGGGATGATCTGTGGGTAAAAGTGAGGCAAGAAGCCTTGGCACAAGGGGATATGGACATGGTAAGAAAGATTTAATTTATGTAATTTATGAACTGTAATTTATGAACTGGGACATCAGCCACATTGGGAAGGGCTTCATTTTTCTGTTATTAAAGAACTACAGAAAAACATTAATGAGGATGGACTTAAAAACTCATTTACAACAGGTATAGGGGAGGCAATCGCTCATGGCTGTACTCAGCATTCGCACGTCCCCACCTGCAAGCATGGAGGTGGCGACAGCGACACCAGGCCTCCCCCGCCTGCGGGGTGACTGCCTGCAGCCCAGTCTGGCACCGCGCCCCTGGCGCACGATCGGCCGGCCGGCCGGCCACCCCTGAACACCAAACGAGGCAGTTTTTTACAGGAGATGCTGACACTGTGATGCAGCATCCCTTGTCCATTCTAAAAGGATTAAATTAAAACCTTTCTGATGGTCAGGACACTAAAGGCCTTGATTTAAAAACAAAGAAGGGGGAATTTTCTGGGCACACCATATAATCAACTGTTAATGGCTTTATATACTCTTAATGGTGTTTTGATGTTTGTAGTGTTTGTCATTTTATGTTATGTGAGTAATAAGAGTAAGGGGTCCCTTTGTGTGGTTGTGTGATTGTTTTGTGTGTGTGAGATGCAGCCCAGCTGCAGCTGCAGAGTGTGGAGTTCTCTATAATTTAGTCGATATCGATCAGGTGTGGATCTGTGGTAAATGACAAATTGCAAATGGCTTATGGTATAGGATTTATACCTTTGGCTTTGATTTATGATTTTTATGGTTTAGCAATATTAAGAACCAGGAACCTTATTAGAAACTCCCTTGGTTTTTCCCCTTGAGTGGTGGCCAGGCTCTGGGTGGAACCCAGCAGGAGGATGAAAGCAGATGTTTCTACTCAAAGAAAATTGCCAGTTATTTTGGCCTGTTGATTTAGAGGCTGGACCTGTTTGCAGTGACTTTGGATGTCTCACCTACGGATGGATGCATCATGTAAGATTTCTGGTTTGCGAGGAAGGGTGCTCTTAATCCTCGCTGCAAACAGGGTTCCCCAGCAATCACGGATCCCATTAAGGGATATTTAGAATATTAGTACCCCATTAAGTAAGTGTACTATTCTGTACCTTCCTTATTTTGTCATATGTTTTATGGCAGTGATGAGAGTGCTTGTGTGAAAATGTGCTGAATCTGATTTTGTGTGCATCAGTGGTCAGTGTGTGCCTAACAGATGGCACTGTGATGGATGTGTCATGCAACTCAGGTGAATGTATCCACAAAAAGTGCTGCTGTGATGGAGATCCTGACTGCAAGGATGGTAGTGATGGAAGTCAACTGCCCTTCTCAGACTTGCAGACCAGACCAGTTCAGATGTGAAGATGGGAACTGAATCCATGGGAGTAGGCAGTGCAATGTTGTGAGAGACTGTCTGGATGGCTTTGATGAAGCAAGTTGTAACAGTGTTTTTAGGTGCTCTGGACCTGGCGAATTCAAGTGCAGAAGTGGAGAATGCATAGATGTCAATACAGTGTGCAACTAACAGAGAGACTGCAAGGACTGGAGTGATGAGCCCCTCAAGGAGTTTTCCTTATTTTGTAATACTTAGTCATATGCTTTAATTATTAGCAGTGAAGCCAGCTTACTCTTTTCAACCAGTAACTGTAACTGCTGTATTATTTTTAGCCTTTTGCAGAATTATTTTATGTATATTGTGTTTTTTGAAGTTGGTCTAAACCTTAATTGATAAAGCTCTGAAACAAGTCTTGCAGGTGCAGCTGTAAAACAAAGAAGAGGGAGATGTGGGAGAGACGCGAGTCGGCACTGGCCTGTTGGCCCTGCACGGCTGTGGGAGAGAGGCGGGTAGGCATCAACATGTCAGCTCTGCACAGCCTCTGAGAAGCAGCAAGGCTTCGATGAGAAACAGGCCTTGGGAGAAAGATAAGAAACTGCCGAGTTGTGACAAGGTGGAAGCGAAAAACAACGGACAGCTGCAAATCTGAGCTGTAGAAAAGTACTGAACTGTGAGAAGTTACCTCTGCGTGAACAGCGCATGAACAAGAAGTTGATTGTTCTGCATAGCGTGTGTTAGAGCAGTCTTATGCTGATAGGAGAAAAGGTTGATAGCTGTCTAACTGCTGATTTGCCAATTATGAAATAAGAGCTTTAACAAGAGCATAAGTATATATTATTGTAAGAAGAGAAAAAAAAAATGTAGGAAGAAAGCAAACGGCCCCTGCCTTGCAGAAAGAAAGAAGAACACTATGACTCGTTATTTTGGCTGCTACAATGTACACCATCATATAGTGCACAGAGATATTGTCATCGTTTAACCCAAGCCAGGAATTACGTGCCACACAGCTGCTCGCTCACTCCAACTCCCAGTGGGATGAGGGAGAGAGTTGAAAAAGAAATAAGTAAAATAGTTATGATTTTATGGTTGAGATAAAGGCAGTTTAATAGGACAGAAAAATAAGGTATAATGATAATTATCATAATGATGCTGAAATATACAAAACAAGTGATGCACAATACAATTGCTCACCACTCTCTGACCAATGACCAATCATTCCCAAGCTGTGACAGCCCCTGGCCAATTTCACCCAGTTTATATACTGGCCATGACATCAGATGGTATGGAAAAACCCTTTGGCTCATTTGGGTCAGCTGTGCTTCCTGCGTCCCCTCCCAGGTCCTTGTGCACTCCCAGCCTCTGCTGGCTGGGCAGTATGAGAAGCTGAAAAGTCCTTGATTTAGCAAAAGCACTGCTTACCAACAGCTAGAACATCAGTGTGTTATCAACATTATTCTCATCCTAAATCCAAAACACAGCAATATGCCAGGACAGATACCTTCCTGTGCTCACTTCTTCATTAACTTTTACCTTCATTATCCCACTGAAGATAAAATACTAACAGATTTGAAATGAAAGTGGACACTGAACATTCCTAAAATTCATATGATGAATACTACCTTCTCGTTCAATAGAGACCTTTTATGTATTTTGTCCATTTTCCTCACATTTGTACTATCACTGTCTGCAATGCGCAAGCTGGACTATATATTAATAAGTATTTATTTGTTATGAAAATGGTACAAAAATCTTTGACCTGATCTAGAAGTGTAACATTTCCTTGTTTCTGCAGGATGAGAATATATTTTTGAGAGTGTAACACAATATTTGCTTTTGAAAGCTATACATAAAAGTCTTCCTATCTTTCTCTGAAAGTATTAATGTTATACTGTCAGGAAAGATTACAGTCCAGAACTGAGCAGCTGTGTGATTTATTCTCTGCAGATACACCATAACATTTGGTTATTAAAAGAAGACAGAAGTTCTCAAGATGGAGCATTAGCTTTGCTTTCTCATTCCTCTTTCTTCTTCAAGTTTATTTTTCCTTGAAAAAATAGAAACAGAACCGAACTTTCTACACATTTTTCACACAGAATAAACACTATTAAAAAAAATAAAAGACTATTAGCAATTAAATCAGGGCCTGATATAAATAAATTGGTTTCATCACTTTAGACAAAAATATATTCCAGTTTATATAGCATGTCATGTATGAAAAAGTATGTCATGAAAATTATTTTGGTGTATTATCATGCAAGGATAATTCATCTCATATCAAATGAAATTAGTACCTTTTTGGCAATGAAGTTCAGAATAAAAGTATTTTAATGTATTCACCATGTGTCTTGAAATAATCCATAGAATCTAAGTCACATTAAAATCTTATAAATATCAATAATCAGGGTTTTTTTTTGACATTTTGTTTGACTTTTGTCTTTAAAAATGATAACAAAACATGAATCATCCAGCAGTGTATCAATCATATGAGATTATAGCCATATTACTAGAAACTATCATTAAAAATAATTGTAATAATTATAATTTCCAATGACAAAGGGTAGATAGCATATTTAATACCTTTTCAAAACAATCTGGACTACTTATTTAGATAGAATTCTTCTTTTGAAAACTGTGAGAAGAGGTTTGAGATTAAATTCTAGAGAATTAATTTCAATAAAATGTTCTAAATTTTCACTCTTGATAAAGTGTTCTGATTGGAGAAAAACATCTGCAAAGTTTTTCAAAACTCTTTGAAAATTTTGAAGTGGTAAAAATTAATTCCATACAAGGTGTCTGTCAGGTGTCATGTATATGTTTCAGCCAAACTTTGAAATTATAAATTTCAATAAACTACTAAAATATCACTTATTTTATTAGTAGATGAAAATTATGCATAAATGTAATTTGGCGTCATTGGAATTATTAATACAAAAGAATACATAAAATTACTTATGCTAACAAGTCTCTACATTTGCTCCTAAATGAAAGATTAATATACATCACTTTATGGAACTGTTATTCAGTTTTCCATTTGAGACTGTTCTATGAAGTTGTCACAAGAAGTATTTGCTTCTCAGATTTACCTGTTTTCCTAAGAAAAGAAGAGTTTTTATGTATGCTGCAGGGTGGCCAAGGCAGAGGTATTCCAAGTCTTTTTGACCTTCATTGCCGAAACTCAGATCCACAGTCAGTCTCCGTTTATACCTCTCATTTTCCAGGGTTTCAGAGAATACTTTTGAAGATAAGACTGTTCTTCCCAATGTCAGTGTCACAATGGAACTTTTCCTGAAGTTGACCCCTAGCATCTTCTTGTGGTTTGAACTCGGCCGGTAGCAAACCACCATGTGGCCAGTCGTTTACTTCCCACCCCACCCCCTCCTCCCCTCCGGTGAAATAGGGGAGGGACAAAAAAAAAAATAAAAAAATTGTAGGTTGAATTAAAAAAAAAAAAAAAAATAGTATCAAACCAACAGTAACAATAGTAAGCCAAAACAGGTAAAATACAGCAGCAGCTCACCAGCTGACACTCAGCCTGCCCCCAGCAGCAATCCCGACCGCACCAGAAATCCTGCCAAGCCAACCAGGAAACCGAAGAAACAGGCTGTGAAAAAGCAAGTGTCTGCTTATATACTGAGATGAGATCACAGGATATGGAATACTCCAATGACCAGTCTGGGTCCGGCCCTCTAGCTGTGCTCCCTCTCAGCCTAAGGAAAATTAACTTTATCCTGGTTGAAACCAGGACATATCTTCACAGAGACTGAGGTTGGAAGGGGCCTCCCATATAGTCTAATCCCCTGCTCAAAGCAGGGTCAGATACAGCACGTTGCTCAGGGTCTTCTTCATTTGAGTTGGGGCATCTCCAAGAATGTAGGTCCACAAGCTAAGATTACCAATTCATCTTAAAATGTCACACATGCAAAAAACACAATCAAACTAAATGCACTCAGCTGGCTCCATCATTAATATTTATTCAGGTTAGATGTAGCCGAGTATATGTAAAAGACCAAAAATTCTCCTCTTTCCAGAAATTTCATTCTGGGACAGAGGACTGTCATGATGTAGAATCACAGAAATGTTGGCCATTAAGAGGCAAGTGATGATAAGAGGAACACATTTTCCTCAGCTCTACACAGGCATACAGGGTTTCCCTGGCTCCTCACAGCTGATGCACAGGCTTTAGGAGCTAGAGAGAATATGAAGTACTGGGCACCGAACACTGAAGAACCATAGAAGGAATTAGTGGATTTGTAGGAATAGGGGTGTAAAAATCCTCACTATCACACTTAAATCTATGTCCCCTGAAAAGCTGGCAGCAGAATGGAAAATGAATAACTTATGTGTTTTCTCACAGTGCCACAGTGAGTCAAGGGAATAGTCACTAGAACTCCGTAACACTGCACTTAAATCCAGATCTTAATTTATAACAAAGTTTAACCCTTTCCCTTAAAGATACCTTCCTCCTTTGCACTAAACCCACTTTGAATAAAAAACTAGGATATTCATGTTTCATTTACTGAGATCTCTTTCTCAGGTAAAAAATTCAGAAAGTCAATATTTACTATTAAGTTTTCACCATGCAGTCACACCTAAAATGGCACAGCTCTTTAATTTTAATTTCCTACCTACAATAAAACATAGCTGTCATCAGAAGATTCAAGTAGTTTGTAAAGGAAATACCTTTATACCTTGTTCATCCATAATCTGTTGCAAATATTACAAGGTTTAGTGCTACCCAGGGTATTCTAAGCTTATTTTATTACTCTGTATATGTTAGTATTCAAATGTAAATTATTTTAAACCTCTGATTCATCCTTTTCATTCCATAAGTCTAAGTTCTTAAGAAAACAAAACAAAACATGATTATTTTTAGTTTATTATATCTCTTCTGCAAACATGAAATGAAAAGTCACAGAAAACTGTTTTACCGTCTGTTCAGCAAGGTCTTAGAATTTAAGAATTTAGATAAGCTAGACAACTATCCAGAATTTTAAGTGTTCATTATACCTGATCTTCAGGGGCCTTCATCATTATTTTTCTGCCTCTTTTCTCTTTGAAACTTGTATGACTCTTCATGTTTCATTGTATATTATATCTTCATAAAGTCTTTAAACATGAAACAAATTGTTCTTTCTCATAAAATTCTGTAACATTTGTCTCAGCTATTCTGCAGCAACACGGTTGGTCTCTGTGGTATGCAACTGTAAGATAACTTCAAGCCTGACCTCAGCTATAGATAAATCTGGATGTCTCCATGATGTTACTCCAATTTTACTGGTGTAAAAACTATTGGAAACAGAACTACATTCACCTCATGGGAGGTTTTAAAGTTTATTTACAGAAGCTTAACATAATTTGATTCACCATTCATAGGCTCTATATGTTTGTAACTGCAGTTTTACAAGGTGAAAAATAGCACAGGACTTTCCTCCATATCAACATTTCCTTCCCAATAAAACAGAATTTCCCAATATATTATAAAATCAAATCCTATCATGGACCCAGTTTTCACTTGCATATCAAGGGCCAGAAGTAGCACATGCAATCAGGAACCAAATTCCAAGAAAGGGCAAGAAGATGGTGAAGTTAGATGCTATATAAAGAGGAACATCATTTACACTCCTCTGAAAGTACACCTCAAAGGCAGAGAGCACCAGATATAGGGACTTCTGGCATGGTCATGCCTTTATGCTGCCATATTGACTAATGAGAGGTCTACAAGCTCCTTGGCGGCTTCACTGGGAAAGTTGATGTGGGGAAATATATGTCCATGTAGAGAAAACAGGATTGCTCTCCATAAGCCAGCAATGCTCCTTTGTGTCAAAAAAGGCAACCTTTCCTCCTGGCTAGGAAAATGCTTGCCACCAGGTCAAAGGAAGTGATCCTTACCCTCTACTCAGCACTGATGAGGTTGCATCTAGAGTGCTGTGTCCATTTCTGAGGTCCCCAGTGCAAGAAAGATATGGGCTTACTGGAACAATTCCAGCAAAAGACCATGAAGATGATGAAGGCATTGGAATATCTTTCATGTGAGAAGAGGCTGAGAGAGCTGTGACTGTTCAGCTGGAGGTCCAGGGGGAAATACTTGATAGGAGGGAATGAAGAAGATGGAGCCTTCATTGTGTCCACTGAGGCAAGAGGCCTGAGATAATGAGCACAAATAAAACTACATGAAATTCCATCTGAAGGCTCTGAGGGTGATCATACACTGAAACAGGTTGCACAGAGAGGTTACATAGTTTCCAGCCCTAGAGTTATTCAAAATCCAACTGTCCCTGTTGCGCCCCCTCTAAACTTCTTGTGCACCCCCAGCCCACTCACTGGTGGGGTGGTGTAAAAACAGAAAAGGCCTTGACACTGTATGAGCACTGCTCAGCAACAGCTAAAACATCAACGTGCTTTCAACACTGTTTTGGTCACAAATCCAAAACATAGTCACATTCAAGCTACTGTGAAGAAAATTAGTGCAGCAGAAGACAGTACATGGGGAAATGTCACTATATGCTTTTATACTCCTCCCTAGATATTTGCAACTGGCCACTGAAAGATTTTATAGATGGACTCCTGTATGATTTAGCATTGCCATTTTTATAACATGTCTTATGGTTTTAAACTTTCACTACCAATAATTTTTGTAGAACCAAAGAGTCCTCTAAATTCCATACTGAACAGAGTGTACCCAGTTTTCATATGAGCAACATCATGAACCTATGTCAGTATCTGCCAACAAACCTGGAGCGTAGCACACACTTTTCAATACCCTTTTATTAACCAGACACAGATTTTTCAGAATCTTGCAGGTTGTAAGATTTTTACAGTTATCAGAGACCATCATGCACCCTCTAGACAAAGAAAGTTCTTTGCTTTACTGCACCCCTTAATTTGTATTAGAAAATTGAAAGTCTGGTTAAATTCATCAGAATGTTAAAGCAGCCCTACATAAAGGTATGTGTCTTTTCAGATTTTATCCTGGCATGTGAATGTAGACAATGACACAGTACTTTGGAAATAACCATGTTTCCAAAACGGTATACAAGAAGCATTTTATTTCTTTTTAGATAAAAGGTTTGTAGAAATGTTAATACTTGCTATAGGGTTGAGATAACTTTTCACAATTTATGAGTGAGAATTGTTTATAAAATGAAAAAAAATGTTTAAGATTGACTTTAATACAGAAGTTGCTATAACAGATGTACTATAATGATACAAAAAAAGTGTCTTAAATCTGTCTTAGCAAAGCACTTGGGACATATGCTTGAAATTATTAAAGACAATTTAAGAACCTTACAGGTTCAGATACATATTAAAAAAAATTATCTGAGAAGTTCAACTCAGGGAAATCGTTTTTCAAACTATCCATATCTATTTGACACTTCTCATTGTTACATAACACATTCTGTACTATTATATCAGTGGTGTCATTCTACAATAGAAACAAATCAAAGGCTGTCTTATCAGTAAGCATAATACAAGTAGATATATGTATGATTATGCTATGCAAGTTGCTCTGGTTTCGGTCTAAATAGTGTACTTTTTCTAAACTTTTATCTAAGAATGAGGGAGTTGAAACCATCTTTTGCTTGTGTATTTGTAGTAATTTTTCTTTGGCAAGCCTAGATTGAATTTTAGGACACTATTCCCCAACCAAGAGTGTATTTTTCATGTTTTGTTTTAGCAGAGAAGAAATTAAAAAAAAAATAAAATTCTGAGAAAAGGCAGTGAAAAAATATATTTAAAGAATTATACAGCAATTATTTTCTGTATCTGAAATTACATCCTCTTTTTAAGAGGGATAATCATTTTCCTAATTTATCTGATTAGTATGAAGATATTATTGCCTGTTCAACTTTATATGTTTATTCTAGAAGTTGATAGCAAACCCATGTTTTTACTATCAGATGCAGTTCAAATTCAACAAATCATTATTTCAAAGGATCCAGGATTACACAGCATTACACTGAACTGCATATGCAATTTTTACTCATCCTACTAAACAAAATTTATATGAGAACTTTATCAAATAACAAAACTGGACATTTACTAATACTATTCTTATTTTTTGTAAAATTTCCTTCGGATCTCTTATGTATATAATCCTTGTAGTTTGCTTGTAACTTTTAATTTAACTATCTTTCAGGTGTAAATATTAATCAAATTTAAATTAGTGAAGACTTTGAAGAACAAGAACAGTGGCAAGTAAAACACAAAAGATATGTACAAATGTAATGCATATATTAAAAAAACCCAACACAATAAACTACCGATCGCAAAGTCATCCGTCTTATATCTGACACTATTTCTATTATTATCCACACTGTATCTAATACCTCTGTTCTTGGCTATATCAAGAAATATGATTCCTGTCTTTGTTTGTCCTCCATCCTCATTTTCCTCTGGAAAGACATAAGTAAAGAAGCAGTTCAGCAAATCTGCTCTTCTTTTATCCTTTCTATTCCTTTTCAGCTACAATTTCAGTGGAGCAATTTTCTTTTTTATCTTCAGTCTCCGTAAATATATTTGAAGAACAATTTACTATTAGTTGGAAAAGCACTCTGCAATTCAATGATTATTGTATTTTTGTGTCCCTGATTCTCTTTTTAGTATTATTCTGATCATTTTTATGTCTACTTAGAGAGTTTGGAGTTTGAAAACCTTCCATTAATGTGCTACTCTGAGGTCAAAAAGCTCTGCTAACCTGGATTCAGGATCGGAAGACCACACTTTCAGTCTATAACTCTCAGAAGGGAATGTGGCAGTGTTATTAAAGAGGAAAAAAAAAAAAAATCACATATAATGAAAAAATATTTTCTTTACCATGTACATTGAAGTATCACCTATTTATCTGTGTATGCATTCATATAGCTGTCACCATCTTAGTATTTAGCTGCGACCCAACTATTTAGACAGAGTAATATATCTAATTGCATTTCTCCTCTTAGATCCTTTCTGAAGGAGACACAGCTGGATTGCTGTGATGGGATGTTAAAAAAGGAACATAAGTAAAAGAAATAAAAGTTGATTTTATTATAGGACATGTTAAAACTTATGTTATTCTTATCATCTGCTGCATCAGTGGGCATCAATTCTTGTCCACAATGAGAGCTCTGTTCTCAGAAGCTCATGAGCCTCCCAGGGCTGGCTGACCTCTCCACCTGTGCCAGCAACTACAGCTGAATGGAAAGAGAAGTAATCTCTGAAGTTGTAAGGGACTGTTCCATGGAGAACTCAGTCTCTGAACTGTTTTGTACAAACGTACACTTTCCTTCTTTGTTACTTTTATTTCATCTTTGGAAGCAGTGCTATTTTTTGATTCAGCAATTCAAGAACTGTTGTGAGGTATCATCCTATGTAGTCCAGAAATTCACATTCAAAAATAAAATTAAAAAAAAAAAAACACACACCAAAAAAAAAAAAAAAAAAAAAAAAAAAAAAAAAAACCCACAAAAAACCCAAACCCAAAACATAACAAACAGCAAACATGCCAAAGCTATCTCTGTGTCAACTTTTAGTGGGGATTTTAAGATGGTCAGATGTACCAGGTAAAGATATCTTGGAAAAGACTTATTGTATTATAAACTTTGAATGTGAATTTTAGAGAAGTTAAAAATTACAGTAGAAATATCTGCAATACAAAACATAGTTCTTTTTCTTGTGATACACTTTCCTCAGATGCCACAGTCACAACAGTTTTATTTGCCTAGACATTTGGGATATTTAAGCTCCGCTTTCTGTGTATAGATTTTATTGGTTAAATGCAGAAAGGACGAATTCACTAATATTATACTGAAAAAAAAAACATTCTACTGTTATATGCTAGTTTGTATTACTTGTCATTTATGACTAGTTATTTATTCATGAAAATGTTTATAAATCCTTAAAGAATTGCAAAATTAAGCATAAACAAGGGTGTATCAAAAATTCTCTCTAGCTGAGTTTTGTTTTCCTTCACTACTTGCCATGTATTATTCTCTAGTTTTTAAAAGTTTCAGTCATCCAATTAAATAAAATAAAAATATAATTTGATTTATGAGACATCTCACACTCACAGAGAAGTCAATGTAAATAGTTTCAAAGAATACATAGCTGAAAAATTTTTGAGAAATCATTCATTTTGTCTGTGTGAATAATGAATAAATCAGCTAGAAAGAGTGGGTAGTTTTGCATAATCTTTATAAACAGGAACAAAAAAAGAAGACTTAAATTCAGCCAAGAACTGGTTTCCAGAGAATAATTTAACCAGCAGCAATAATGACACTTGAAGAATTGTAGCATATGGTAATTCAGTGAAGTGTGTTCCCCTCAGTATTACATTTGTCTGTTCAAACACTATCAAAATTCATATGCACGTATATATGCACATATATGTATGTATATATACAGTCAGAATATAGTCATGAAATATAAAAATCTTCAGCTTTTATAAGTTGTTTTCATTTCATATTTAATTTTTCTTCTTGCCTACTCACATCTTCAGAGAATTCCTACCAAAGAGCCTACAAAGCTTAAAGAACCCCAGTAATAAAGTTCTTGAACATATGTGAGCATATTTTTACACATATATGTTATAGACAATGTAAGCCCGAAGCAAGGTCAGTCAGAATGCTATAAATCATTGATGATGAAGAGCAGGATGTGAGGTGTTTGTGAGCTAAGATTAGTTACTTTCCGAGTTTCTGGTTGTTTTCTGATGGGCATTAGAATGAAAACCATTAGTTATCTACACACAGCAGAGCGTGGCTCAGATTACTTCATCCTTATGCCTCCCACACACATGGTTTCAAGAGCTGTCGCATACAGTAAGTTATATGTTCCTCTGTCTGTCCCCATCATTTATTTTTTTCTCCTGTTCTTGGGGTTTCTTTTCCTTAATTTATATGACTGTTTCTAAAATAGTCTCTTCCTATGAAAAATGTTTAAGAAACTGCACAAAACAAAACTACTGCAACCTGTGGAAAAAGTCAAACTTGCCTATTCAAAGGCAAGCTAAATTTCTGACTTCTTTAAAAGGCTTTCTTTCATTACTTTGAATTTTTACCACTGTTCTAATTTTTCTAGGAATCTAAAGATTCCTAAAATTACTACTAAAATAAATACATAATTTAAAAGGTCCATTAGTAGGTCTGTTTTTTACTATTAATTTCTATTTAGTTTTGCCTATCATTTCAACCTAAATGGCAGTTTATCAGCAGCTAACCACGCTACTGCACTGAATATGTCATTTCCTGTTTTATTCACCCTGTCCCTTCAGTAAATCCTGAAACGTGGTTTTTAAACCCATGACAAATTTCTAATTCATTGTCCCTGTCATTTTAATATTAATCTCATACAGTGCTTATCTTTGAAAACATGAAAAAAAGATGAAAGAGAAAAAGACATTAGAATTCTTTTTAATATATTATGCTATGCCATACCAGCATAAGACTTACAGTTTTACTGCTGTCCTTAGTGATGAAACAGAATCATGCCTTCAACTCCTCTTGTTTCATGAAAGCTTCCACAGTTATCTGCCTTAGGGATTTTGTTCCATTTTATTTTTAAAAAATGTTAAGCCTTCATTAATGATTTTTCATTTTCTAAGTTGTCTCTGTCAGCTTCAGCAGCAGTACCAACTCTTAGAGAGTTCCTAGTTAAGACCTGCCAAAGGTTGGGCTCTTATTGGTTTGCTGTTATGTGACCCCAATTCAGCAACACAAATACAGTTACTACCTTCCTGTATACACACAGACATACTGACTGAAACTAATTTCACGTCTGAAATTAGAGACCTATACAAATCCCAGCGTGAATTTAGGTCTGTATATGCAAAATCCTTCTAGAAATAATGCTGCATTTCAAAAGAAAATGGACATTTCAACAATGCCACTCTCCTGTGCAGATTTTGAAGGAGTGTATTTTTTCCTTTGAGAAAATTTTCATAGCAAAGGTGGACTTTGGATATTGCTGTGTGAAATTTAGTGGTAGAATTAGAGTCTGCAACATATGCTTTTGTAGATAATCTGTTCTTAACACACACATGAGGCTGGCTCATTTTTTCCTTCAGAGTATTACTGAAATACAAGGCTTTTTAGTTGAATTGCTACAGAAAATTATGCACTTGGCCTGTTTATTCCTGCGTTGATGGAATGCAGACTTGCAAACTTTTAACCGATTCACAAAGTGTTATCTCTATGGGCAATTTACAGCAAGTAAAACTAATAGCTGGTATCCAGAAATTGTTTTCCACTCATATTTTGTTGTCACTTAAAAAATATGTAATAAAGCTTCACTGCTTGTTATTATTACTCATATTATGGTAGTACTACGTAATTCTTATTAGAATTAAGGCTATGCTATATCAAGAGTGTATTCTAGTGCCATGCTGCACTTCCTTTCCTTAAAGCTACAGCTGAAAAAAGAAAATACAGATATCCACTTCCTTCAGTTAGTAGACTGGAAAGCACTGACCTTTGGAGTCAGGTTGCACCTCCAAAAGAGGAACAATTGCCTCCAGCATTATCACTAAGTTTGCAAGTGAGAGAAGATTCCTGATGCTATATACTTAAGCTTATTCAGTCACACAGATTATCTATTGAGTCAGTTATAACAAATTATAATAATAATTTAAAAAAAGCCATTAGTCTTCAATCTAGAATTAGAGTTGCTGCCATCAATGGAAGGCTCACGTCACTCAGCCATGTGAGTTTTATCATCTCTTCCACATTTTACATACAAAATATATTTCTGTATTAAACATATTCCAACTCTTTGGAATTAGCATAAGATCAGGGAAGATCTTCAAGAAAAATAATTTTTTAATGTATTAATCAAGGGAATTTGTCTCAGTGTGGATACACAACTGTTAGAAACACAAAATCACAGAATGGTTGAGGTTGGAAGGGACCTCTAGAAGTCATCTCGTCTAACCCTCTTGCTCCAGTAGGGCCACCTACAGCCAGTTGCCCAGGATCATGCCCAGATGGCTTTTGAGTATCTCCAAGTATGGAGACTCCACAAACCTCTTTGGGCAACCTGTGTCAGTGCTCAGTCACACTCACAGTAACAAAGTGTTTCCCAATGTTCAGATGACTCTTCCTGTGTTTCAGTTTGTGCCTATTGCCTCTTGTCCTGTCACTGGGCACCACTGAAAAGAGCCTGGCTCCCTTCCTTCAGGTATTTATAGACATTGATGAGATCCCCGAGCCTTCTCTACGATGAACAGTCTCAGCTCTCAGCCTTTCCTCATAGGAGAGATGCCCCACTTCCTTCATCATCTTCATGGTCCTTCACTGGACTATCTCCAGTATGTCTATGTTTCTCTTGTACTGGGCAGCCCATAGCTGGACATAGTACTCCAGGTGGGGCCCCACCAATGCTGAATAAAGAGGAAAGATCATGTCGCTTGACCTGCTGGAAATACTTTGCCTAATGCAGCCCAGGATACTGTTACCCTTCTTTGCGGCAAGGACACACTGCTGGCTCATGTTCAACTTGTCCATCAAGATCCAGGACACAGAGAGATATCCTTTTTTTTTTTTTTTTTCTTTCTAGACTGTAAAACACATCTTTGTTTTTAAAACAATTTTTAAGATGTTGTAATATATTTCAGTATAGCAGCTTTAAATTACGTTGGATTTCTTTAAGCAGTTAAAATTTATATGCTACAATTTCTGAATAAAAAAAAAATGCTAAAGACAGAAAAAGAGGAAGGAACTACTTCAAAGAAAGTCAGAAACAGCTGTTAGCATCATGTGACCTAATCTGTGACATGGACTAATCTTATAAACTGACTAAATAAAAAGAAATTTAGCATATAGTGCTCTCGCCATATTCAGCCTCCAGGCTAAGTCTTCTAGTATACAGTTTATCATTAGATTAGGGACTTTTACTCACTTAGAAGCAGCACTAGAGGAATCTAATTTTCATTAATAGCTTTTGTGGCAATGCTAAGCAGAATTTCCTATGCCAGATCTCACTTTCTTCTTGCTTTCTGACTTTTCAGCAAGCCAAAGTCCACTATTAAAAAAATTAGCTTGCATTTCCATATAATGGGGTGAATATTGACTAGTTATTTTCATAATGGCCACATATGAGTCTCAAATTAGAATAGAAAAAAAAAAGTTCTTCTTCATCTGTAAATGTGTTATTCTTTGACCTTCAGCATAACACTCTCTTGACAGTTTATTAACTTAACTCATTTAAGTGTATATCTGTAGAACATAGCATCAAAATTACAACCATGCCTCCAGGTCAGGGTACCTGATCAAACAAAAGCAACAAACTAAGCCAAACAGAATGAATAGAATATATATTTCCCTTTGACGATAATAACAATACTTACATATATAGTAACACTAGGCATCAAAATGATCAGTTTTGCATATCCAGTTCTGAATTAAGGCACCTGCACAATTAGTGGCTTTCAATACTGTCAATCTTACAGATGGCTCTAACTATGCTGCCAGTCATGGGCAGCAGCTGATTGTTACACAATTCTATACATGTTCAAGTAATACCCTAAAACTGGTCCTACCCAGCTCTCAAAGGTTTGATTTTGTTTTTTCAAGTGATCTGTAATTGATCGGTTGCTATTTACACTTATACCTTTAGGGTCTCTGGGGTTAATCCTGTACTTGTACTTTCATGGCCATCATTATCATCCTGTCCTCATACTTTCTGGGGTCACTTCTGTAGTCCCTATTTTTTCTTATACAGTCTTAAGAGCTGACTTGCTGATGAGATAACTAATGTTTCATTAACCCATTCTGATCCATCATTGCTCAAGTGTTGCTGAATAGCTCACTTCACAAACAGAGTGGACCATTAAATGATACAGACTTCAGTAAGCATCATGAGCTACAGGAATATGGCTAGTATGGTGCTAGAATTGCTTTCCAATGCAAGCAACCTGCCACACTTTGAAGACAAGATTCAACTCAAAATGAGAAGATGCTTGTCAGTGGCTGAGCATAACTAACCCACCAGGTTATATTAGAATTCATTACTAACAC
The DNA here is from genome assembly GCF_965140245.1 of Athene noctua. Lineage (NCBI taxonomy): Eukaryota > Metazoa > Chordata > Aves > Strigiformes > Strigidae > Athene > Athene noctua. The sequence goes on along the minus strand of NC_134037.1, from coordinate 22,686,759 downwards.
AACTCCATGCTTGGCAGTTCAGAGTTGGTTCCTGGCTTTGAATACAGACAAAGCTAGTGCACATCTACTATCAAAACAATGTCATCGTACCCTACAATTTTCTTCTTAAGCAATCTGGGGTCAGAAACAGTTCTCTGAATATCTTCCACACATTGCAGGATCTTTAGATGTACTAAGAATCAATATCTCATCAGCAGTTTATCTTTAGTTGCCTCATAATCAGTGCACTGGAATTGTTCAATATTTCTGCATAAATTTATCTTCATGAATGCCTTGTATAATCTCTATTTTGACTTAAAATTTTTAGTAGCATTTCTTTAACATGTATGAAAATTTAACTTTCACCATGTATAAACTGAGCTACCAGCCATCACAAAAACAGGACTCACCCATTACATCTGGCATTATGCTGTGAGCCTGATAAGTAAAAATATCTCAAATTGCCTTCTTAAAAAATTCTTTACACCAGATAGCCATATGAAAGAATCAAGAAAAGAAATATGATCATTATTTAATGATGGGTCATTTGCACTGGGCAAAATTCTCCAGACCCGTTTTTCTGGTTCATTTTTAATTCTTCAGAATCCATAAACTGGGTTGGTAGATGATACGTTCTGAGGCATCAGAATATAAATCAAGTATATTTTGTGGCTTAGCAGAGTTTTTCTATGCTAACAGAATGGGCCACAATATGACACTCAAATTTAGGTGTTTGCACATAGATGTTTATGTGCACAGCATGGGTCTAAGCTCCTATTTTACCTACTGGATATCATGGGCTATGTTCCATATACCAAAACATAGGCATCTGGTGTCATTTGAGATGCTCCAGTGTACTGGAAATATCTGTGTAGCATTGGCAGATCTGACACATAGCTTCCAAGAGATATTTGACCTTTTGAAGCTCCATTTGAAAGCCATATAGGCAACTTCCAGAAATCACAAGTGAGACCAGATGGATATGTTTAAGAAACTGAATTCAACCTCTGTGTTTAAGCATCTGAGTTAAGCCAGTCCAGAGTAATGAGTTTACACCAAAAATAATCTGACCAGTCACGATGTGACTTCTTTAGACAGTATATTGGATTACTCTCCAAGCTCCATTGCCTGGATTGACTAGAACTCCAATCGTGAAAATAAGTTCTTGGTTCTCAGGCAAAAGGATTGATTTGGTATGCTGACGGAAGTGCCATTTGATATGATGCTGGAATATCTGACTCTAAACACTTGGTGGTTGGCAACCTGACATAGGGACTAGGGAGATGTGAGCCTTTCTGCACTGCACACCAGCAGAAGACTCCAGGCCACCTCAAGTGGCACTAGAAGTTTTAATGAGGTTTAGTCAAGCACTCAGTGTACCTGTTGTAACATACACGTAGACACAGGTATGTCAAGCTCAAACAGAATCTTTTCCCATTCTACCTGACAATCCAAGATTACCACCAACATGGAAATTAGATGCTCTAGTACTAGTTTTGCTTTTACATCTCTTACTTGTGTTCTTCTTTACATAATTTTGGTAGATTTTGAGCCAATTTTCAATAACAGCTTTTTTGACAGTTTTGAAGAATAGGTGGTATAAATAAGAACCAAGCTGTGAAGGTATTAGTAGACACTCTGAAGTGCTAAACACACTCTCAATAAGCAAGCACAGAAGATCTGCCATTACACTCGAGTTCTGGACTTGGCCATATCATGGGTGAGGCAAGATACCTGAGACTATATGTAATTGAAACAGGACTTTCACAGTGAAAACTTTTAGGCTTTTAATTTAAAAAGATCAAGCATTGAATAGAGGGAAAGAAAAAGCCTTGAAAAAACAAAGAACAAAGCACTCTCTAGGTAGAACTTGTACAAATACACAAATGAGAAATGCAACCATCACACACTATAATTAACCTCTTAAGTAGTTCTCAAACAGTTCTCTGAACGTCTTTCAAAAATGCATTGTATACTTATATCGCTATTTATGCATTCAAAGTGAAGATGACAAAATACTGCAAGCCACTGTGAGACCAACAGCTTAGAATTTGAATATTCAGAAACCGAAAATGCTGAATAACAAGAACTACAATTATGATCATTGAACCAAATAATCTCTCTGGAGATCTAGATGTGGTAACAAAGACTGACTTCACAGCAAGATTGTTGAATCTATAAAGTCATGAATCAAAAAGCAGATCCATCTAAATGAACTTGGGAGGAACACCAGAATACTATTAGCTGTAATTACAAAGGGATATTTACTTTTTAACTGAAAACCTGATGATGGACAGTATTGAAAAAAAAAAAAAACCAAAACAAAACATATTGAAGAAAAACAGTTGAAAGAAACCAAATCACAACTTTTTAAACAGTTTTGAGATGACATTAAAGAACAAAGTGTGAAATGAGCTGTGGCTTCCTCAACCCTAAAAATCACATTTTGCTATCTATGTCTGCTTCAGTCATCTATTTTCTTCACAATGTTAATGGTAAAATATTCAATAAATTACATTTTCTCACCATTTGTGGGGAAGTCATTAATAGACTTGGACTTTAGCAGAGTATTCAATATACTGGCATATTCTGGATCTTATTTAGTAGTTACTTGATACAGCCCTCTGCCTCCAAATATTAGGCTCAGCTATACAATAGTTGCTCAGCCCCACCAAAAGGTTTACTTCCATGTGTACATCTTGATAGCACAAGACAATGTTGACATATATAATAAGAAAAGACACTTCATAATGGGGACAGTTGTTCAGCCTTCAACCATTTGCTACACAGTTCAGAACGTCCTTAATTTATCTCTTGGTGAGTAAGCAGAGAATAATCAACATTATATCATTGTAAATGCCAAACGACAGTCTCAGGGTTGTTCTCTGGTGTTACAGCACAAAATAAAAGCCCATTTAGGTGACTGTAATGATCCTGACCAGAAGACTGTCCTATATGGTTGATTTAGTGATCCACATAGCAGTTAACCTAGGTAGGTCTATGCTGCACCTTCTGGTTGTGTTGCACAAATACCTTGGCTGCATGATAACCTCAGCCATCACTTTAGGAAGACCCTGCAGGCAGTTCCCACTTGATACCAGCAATTGTCACCTCCATAGTCTTGCCTTTACCCTAAAGTGAAGGAAGTTCTCATGTGATCATCTTTTATAAATAGAGTTGCTTTCTTCTAGGAAAAATATAGTAGCTCAAATGACCAAAAAGGAGGAATCTTCCTCCATGACCAGGATCTGCAGTGTGCCATGGGAAAATCCATCCAGGATCCATCTGATGCTGCATGAATACAGGGTGCCCAGCATCTGAAGGGACATAAGATTTACTTACTATCTATATTCCTTTTCTTATTCCATCTCTGTAAAGTAGTTATGATGCCATTTGTTGTAGGGTCTCTTACTGAGCAAGAACCTTGCACCATCTCTCTCCCCACCCCTGCTCTGGTGCAGAACAATGATATGATGTCTAATCAGTGCATATCATGCAGGCACTAAATTTAGTAGGCATAATTTATTTGTTTCTTCAAGTTCCTTGTATTTAGGCAGCACAAGTGCTACACTAAAGTAGCACAATATTTTTCAAATACATAGAATAAGTGAATTTTGAGCAACTTTCCATCTTCGCTCTGCTCTTGGGAAACATTTCTAAGATGCAGGTTTCTTAGTGTTATGTGTAGCATCTGGGAGCATTACGCAAGGATCTGCCTAAAGGTTAATGAAAGAATATACTTACAATCCAGCAGTCAGGCTCTACAAAGTTCAATACAAGGCACTTCTTAGATTAACATAGAAAGTTTTTTCCATGGAATAATTAGACTGCTGATGTTGCTCATTTCAAAGTGGCACTTAAATAATTGTGATGACATCTGCTAAATGCATTTTGAGACAGTCCTTTATAATTAATTACTCATTTTCATGAATCATGCATCTATTCGAAGTATACCTGTTGCCAGTAAGATCGTGGTAATGGAAATTTAATAGCATTTTTTATTTTTTTTAGTGCAATGTAGAGTTGAGATTTTTGTCCATCTTTGGTGGACATTATATCTGAGTTATTTCATTTAGATACCCTGACAGCCTTGATTCCCTGGGCTCTATATATACACCTGCTAAATCACTGAATGTTTAGACACTGGCAACAGGCTCAAGCTGACAGAGATGCACAGTCTGCAAGGCTATAGCAACTTCTCTTCTGGGCAAGGGATTTCTTGTGTGCAAAATCACTCAAGTATATGTGAAAAAGAACAAGAATTATGGAACACTCTGCCTGCGTGCTTATTGCCTTTAACCCACTTTCAAATATCATATTACTTTCATAGTGGTGTGTGTGTGTGTGTATATTTTTGTATATTTATGTGTGTTTGGTTTCTTATTTTTAATAAGAATTCATTTGAATCCATGGATATATAAAACTTGTGTTAAAATGAATATGTTTATCACACTGTAAGTATACTCTTTTCAGATAGGAGAATGTTTTTCTAATAACGGAATTATTAGTAGTATATTATCACTACCGAGTAATAGTATTTTATTTAGAAGGTTATCATAACTAAACAAAGTCTTTAGCTATATATATATATATATATCTTCAAAAAGCATTACTAGAACTTTCCACCTAAGGGGTATCATTAGGAGAAATTTCTGGCTGTGGCTGACTGATTAATAACTATGTTGGCGAGGTGACACTGCTCTTTTTCATTTTTAAGTGATATATAGGTCTCCCATTATTTCTCCCTTATCCTCCTATCTGTTTGTTGTTGTTTTTTTTTTTTCTGGATGTAGCCTTCAAGAGCAGCCTACTTTTTACTTTTTGTCCTGTTGGATGCAAGCAGACTAAAGGGAAAAGCTACTGTTCTGTGGCCCCTACCCCAGAATCCTTGGTTGTTGAGAAGGAATTTGATTTCCCTTCATCATTCAGAGGCAGGGTGATGACTGAACAGCAAATTCCATAGTATATGGGGCTGACACACACGTATTCTGACAAAGGCCAAGGAGCTACTTGTCATATCCCATTTTCTCAGGATGATGACTCAGATTCACCAATTCCCAAGTCAGCATCAAGGTGAAATGACACCAGGGATTCTTCAATTCACAAAACTCTTTTTTTATTTGTTCACAATGGATATTAGCATGAAACTTTGTCAACAAGCCTTACAACCTCTGCAACAAGTGGTAAACCTCATAACATACACCAACAAAACGCAAAACTTACCACATACACTGACTGGCAGCAGATCTTACAACATGCCCCCACAAGAGGCCATGACAAGCCTTGCCTTATACACAGGGATACAGAATGAGAAGAAAGAGAATAAAAGAGAGTGAAAGAGGCAAGGAGGGAGAAAGATGAAAAAAAGAAAGATTTTACCAGTCCTGGTTCCAGCATTGTTTCAGACAGCCTAGGGGTCTAGTACTGGGGGGTTTGCTTCATGTCCTTTTATAATTCCTTGCCCCTCCTCTGGGGGGGCACTTGGACCCATTCGGCTAATTAGACATCATGAGCAGTCTATGCTTCTAGAATTCTCTTTGCTTTGGTGCATGCACAGTTTGTACTTTCAGAGTTTTCTGGAAATGGGTCAGTGGGGCTGGGCATTGTTTGGGAGTTACTCCCTGCTCCTTGCATGTTGACTGTCATCTGACCTTCCCTCTTGGCGTATTCATCATGAAAACAGCTTCTCTATTGGCTCTTTATGGAGTTACTCAAGACAGGGAATTTCAGCTTCAGTAAAGTGTGGCTCCACTCTGCGGGACCCCTTCCTCTCGCCACATCTTCCTGCCATTACCTGCACAGCCCCGGCGTGTCCATAGAGACCGTCTCATTTACCAAAGTCCTTTATTGGACATTTGAGACATTAACTATGAGGTCATCGGCTGTCACACTACTTTACAAATATAAAATAAAAACCTAAGGAAGTTGCAGTTATTGCAGTACAACAATATATAAATGTTTATTCAATCAGTGATATCTTACCGTGGTCTTCATCTACCTGATGGGAGGATACAGAGCAAAGAGGAAGGTACTTCTTGGAATTTTGTAGCGATGTGACAGGGGGCAATGGACACCAGCTGCAACAAGGCAAATTTTGACTAGACTGTTTCCCTCCACACAAAATGGTTAAACATTGTCACAGACTGCCCAGAAGTCTTGTGGGATCTCCAGCTTTGGAAATAACCAAAGCTCAACAGGACAAGACTCTGAGCACCCTTCTCTAGCTGACCCTGCTTCAAGGAGGAGGCTGTGCTAGACGATCTTCAGAGGTCCCTTGCAAACTAAATTATTCTATGATTTTGTGAATATTCGTGGTCCTTTTCCTTTACCGTTAATAACACTGGTCTGTGATTCCGTCATTTTTTCTAAAAGCTACACAATCTGACAATTCAATTTTAATTTCAGTGACTACTCTGGAAAATATGTGAATGTCTTGTCATGTTTTAACATGTGTTCTAGCTTTGTAAGGACCTCACACTGGCACTTACTATGGTAAAGCTGTCAGTGGTTTAAAAGTACGGTAGGGGTTATTATTTTAATTAACATATCTTAAAGATCTCACTATAAATACACTGTTACTCTATAATGAATAATTATTTTTCCATAGATGTAGCACAGATTTTACACTCCTGAAATTCTATTTTAAATGAAATTTAATGATCTGGAGATGTCACTCATTTTGGCAGCATGTTGTAGAATGCAGATGTAATGCCATGCCTAAGCAAGTTGTAATTGAACTGTCCAGAAATTTAATTTGGTTGCATGAAAAGGGATAGTAGACAGATTTTGTATTCCCCCTTCCTATAACAGAATTTATGTTAATTCTTTTACTGTCTTGCAATTATCATCAGTAGCTAATATGAGCTTATAAACAAATCATCATGAATTTAATTTATACACATATATTTAGGATGTACAAGAATTAAAGTTTCATGGTGAATAAAATCTTAGTTAACAGGGGAGGTTGCACTGCCAGCTGCTATGAAAATTAGTCACTGAAGCATTGTTCAAGGCTCTTGTGCAGGTCTACTCAGTGCTGCAAATATTTAGATTTTTTCTTTTTTAATTAATTAATTAGTGCTGCTTTTTGTATGATTTGTTATGTATCTCTGATGTCCACCAGAATCATAAATCCTAGCACAGCTGATAAGCGCAGGAAGATCTCCTCTGGGACGTAGTAGCACTTTGGATTGAATGAAAAATAACTGATGCTTCGATAGGGATAACATTACCTTGCCCGGTTACAGCGACTTAAATAACTGTACAAATGCTACAAATTCACAGGAATCATGTGGGCAATAATATTTATTTGAAATCATACTGGATAAAAACTATCAGATAAGCCAAAACAGTTTAAAAAGATGATAACTATTAAGAGCTAATTGTTAACTGTTTTGAGTGGTAAGCAAAAGTAATCTCAAGTAGAAAGTTTGTCTTCTGTAGTACAGGGTAAAATTTGTGAAAGTAAGGAGAAGTGTTATTTTTGGCATTGGCCAGTAATGACAGCTGGATTCCAATTTCTTCTTAGCCAAGGGACTATATGAAGATGTAAGTACTCAGTGACAGCCCACATATGTCCAGCTGAATGGGCCTGGAAAGTATGTATATTCCAAGCAGAAAATTCAGTTCCTCTGTCTTTGCTTCTGTTCTGAGGCAGGTGGCCCAACAGCATTTCCTCGGACTCATGTATTTCCACCATCCTTCATTTCTCAGTTCTCCTGATACAACTGTTGAATGAGAACTTCTTTGAAACACCCTCAGTTGTAGCAGGAGCTACATGAACTTCAGCAATCAAGAATTAGGGTCGTATCTAGCACAGGCAATATTAGACAAATGAAAATTATTTAACTTCTAAAATCTGAAACTATTTCAGTGAAGATAATGTCAGCAAGGATGGTCAGCGCTACAGAGCAGCCTCTATATGGGGAAAGCCCAGCACTGAAGCAGAACTCTGTACCTGGAACAAAACAAGAATTAAATCTTGGATAAAATGAAAACATTAAGAGGATACTCATTTTTTTGTAACACAAGAAGTGGGTGGAACTTAAAGAAAAGGTCATGCAGTAGGTTTAAAACCTGCAATAGGTATCTTGTTTGCATGTTTGTTTTTTCAAATAGCGCATGACTGATTCAGTTGCAGAACTCATAGCCATAGCATATCACTCAAAAGTATATATGCATTTAAAGGGGATGGGACATTCAGAGAAAATGGGACTCAGTCATGTCTCTGAAGTCTGATGGTCCAGAGAAACCTCTGGATTGTAAATTCATTAAAACACAACATGTTCAAAGACAGGAAGGTTTATTGTACTCTAGATAATCTTATACTCTTTCCCTAAATATCTGATGCTGACCAGTATCTGAGGTAGAATATTGACTTAGTCTGTATGGACATGTAAAGATCAAAGGCTGTAGCTAGAGTATATAGCTAGAGAATATAGCCAAGGGAAAGCCTGAACCATAGAGATTTTACTTCAGTGCCGCAGATCCATACTCTAAATTTGTAGCCCCAGGATCCAACAAAAGCAATTATTTTCCCCCCATTTTTCTTAAAATAGGAACCTATAGTTCTGTGAACACTGTAAGCAGCAATGTTTGGTTTTCTTTCGAGTTGTGACTGCTGGTTAACTTAGGAAGAATATTTGCCAGGGTTGTGGCATTATACCACACTGGATCACTGACATCTAACTGTTCTTCAGCTACAGCAGTATTATGGTTTCTATTCTTTATTCCATGTCAAAACTGTTGTTTTGGTTTTTTTGGTGTTGGTTTTTTTTGGTTTGTTTTTTACTTATAATTGAGCGGCTTCTTAAAAAAACGAAGAAGAAATGTAGGGAAACATATATGTATACCATGATGTATAAAGCTTACGCTTTCAGGAGATGAGGCTGTGGCAGTCCCTTTAATGTCCTCTGCCCTTGCTTTCTGTAGTTATCTGCAGCAGCTGCTCAGCAACTTCTAGTAATTTCTTCTTCCCTTTGACTGTTCACAACCACTACTGATTCTGGCTATGATGACCTAAGAAATTTCAAACATTCTGAAACTATTCTACCCAAATAAGACAAAAAATGTGATCCTAGCAAGCTTAAGACAAAAGAATTCAATATTAAATGACAGTCATTTAAAACAGATTTGTATGTTCCATTTCATCAACTTGAAATATGCTTTTAAATGATTCTCAACATTTAGTAATTATGCAGTTTTGACTAAATCAAACTATATACATAAACAATACTGGCAGTGAATCTGTCACCATTTGTTTTCAGAGTTACCACACCACTGAGATAAATACAGGAGTACCCTAACTTGCAGCTATACATTTATTCTCATCAAAGACTGAGAAAAGTTTAATTCTATTTTATGAAAATCTGAACAACATATGGGAAAAAAAAAAAAAAGAAAAATAATTAGTCTTATTTTCAATACACTCCCAGGCAGATTTGGCTCACAGATTTTCATCCTGCAGGGACGTGATTTCTAAAATATTCTCCTACCTAAACCATGATGATTCTAGCAATTTATGAGAAGCTATACCTTATAAATGTAACTTATTATACTCTTATATTGAAACCAAAATAGATAAGATTGAAAGACAGACAACAGTCTTACTAAAATTACTGGTTTTGGTAGAAAATTATTTCATTTTTTCTTGCAGATAGCTCTACTTGTGAATAAATGTTCAGCTAGTTTTTCACATTGTTGACATGGACATATACATTTGCAAAGGTACACTAACAAGGTCAGCAGGCACTAAATGCATAAAAGACAAGAAAATATTAGGAACAACATCCTCTTTCAAAGGTGATCTCCTTCAGTGTTAAGTACATAACCTTTAATAGCCAATTTTCCTCAGCTATATTATGTTTCTGCTTATTTTATTTTACTCTTCATGGTCTCCTGCTGGTCCAAATAAGAGCATCCCAGATATTTGAATCGTTACAGTGCCGTGTTTTAAGTACATTTTATGGTAAGTGGAGTCACAAAAACAACAGTATAAAATTATCTTCTTTTATACTGGGTCCATCTAGCTCTATATGAGGAAGAACTTACTTAGATCTCAGAGTAAGAAGAACAGTTTTGCTCAGAAGGATTGTTTAATCCATATGGGTTTTAGCACCCTCGAGTGGTTGCAGTGCAGTTCTTATTCTACTAATTATTCAAGACCAATGTATAGACCCACGAATCCCAGCTGATTAATTAATTTGTGGCAAACCCACAGTGAGGCTAAGCTTGCATCGATATGTCCTTTCACTTATCATCTGCTCTCTGCTCACTGGAGAAGAAAACAGAGAGACAACTGCTTACCTGCTCTGACCAGCTGAGGTACAACGTTGCTTGTGGGACTCCAGACGGCACAGTGAGGGGTCATACATACCACTGAGGCTGCTCACCCCTTTCTAGTGATCCCTGAAGGGAAGAGATTTGGGAAGAAAAGGGTGCTGGGTGCCTTAGTAACCTGCAGCCACCCTTGCCCAGCCAAGCTCCTTTTTAATCCAGCTTGGCATTGATAGTACAACCTTTATTCCCTGAATCTCCTCCTTCAGCTCCAGTGCTGCCCAATGAAATAATGATTTTTCAGGCAAAATTATAAAAAGCTTGTGTTTGAGGCTGCTAGACAAAAAGCTTATTCCCTTAGTGTGAATAGGCTGTGACAGAGGCAGCTGTTTCAGACTCCAGAAGTGAGTGAAGACCTCTCCCATCCCAGCTCTTTCCAGCACTCCTTTACCTCTGCCATCCTGATGGCAGCTGAGCAGGTCAAGGCAGGGGTTTTAATGAACACCTCAAGGAAGCTGAAAGGAGAAGACAAGGTCAAGCCATAATTTCCCTAGACCTTTTGGTTCTTTTGCTATTACTTGGCCTTAGCAACTCTCCATCATCTTATCATTACAGTACTCAAGAAGACACATCAAGATCAGAATAAATCTATTAAAAATGTATATAAACTGGAAAAAATTTATTATACTGATTACAGGAAAATATCAATATATGCAGTATGGTTTCATAGATGCTTACATTAAAGCAATTGTCTCTGTAGATACAATGCAACTTTTATTACTTTTTCCACTCAAGTCTATATTTTCAGAGAGGGAACTGTTTCCATATCTAATCTCTGAGATTCTTAATAAGAGGTGGTGAGGAAAAAAAAAAGTTTTGAAAAAAACTGGAATATGTATTTTGCAATTTTTAAATTGAAATTATAGCATTTTAAAGAATATTGCATTAAATTGGTTGTTGGGTAACTATGGTGTTCACAGTCCACCACAGAAGAGAAATGTCATAAGGTTTAAGAACCAAGTCCTTCAAGTCTGAAGATAAAGGGATCCAAGTTCAGGTTTGTCTTGTAAATTAATTAATCCCAGAGCATGCAATTATATTTAAATATTGTTGCAGCCACTGACATAGTTGGGTACTATTTCTTTCAGTAAGAAATAGAAACTTCTTTGGCATAATTTGGCAGGTGAGCCAGTGAAACAGCAAGCTTGTGAATAGTCAGAACTGATGAAAGATAGTGTGATCTTGAAAAAAAAGTCAGGTAAGTAATTCCTTGTGCTTAATTCTGCCACTGAATCCATTATGTGGAATAGGAGAATTTGTCCCTGACTGTCTTCATTCCTTATCGTGAATCTGGGACCAAATATAGTGGGTGAAGCTTGTGCTTTCTAACCTGTGTCCCACTGTTTTTTGGAACATGAGATGTTCTTCTACTCTAAGAAGAAACCTAGATGACTGCTTTGCTTAACACAAGGTTGTTATGCAACCTGATTTGTTGTTCAGGATTCTTGTATTCAGACCAGTTTTGCTCAATCCTACTCCTTCACAAAGCAGGGATGCAGTCAATTAAACCCTGCTTCACCTGAAATGCTGTAGTCATTTTGCCTGTGTTTCTTGCTGTGATGAAAAGGAGGATGCCATATTCAACAAGAAACAAAGTTTATTTATTTATCTCTAAAAACTGTCACCAAAAATAAGGAATATTGGCATGTGTAGCATACAGTTATGGATTACATTATAGTCAAACAGAATAAAATCAGGCTCGCTTTTAAAATGGTGGCCAAAGCCACCTATCAAACTTTCTTTTATTGAACATGAGAATGTCAGTTTTACACAGTGACCTAAAATTACATTTCATCCCTTTCAGTTATTGTATCTGGCTTGTTATATTGCAACAATTTAGAAAAATAATAAAAAAATCCCAACAACTTCCCAGGAAAAATATAGCTAAACCATAAAACCATTTCATACAAAATTCATGCTACCAATCTGAATTTAATGTGGCAGCTTGACATACAACAGTGATGTGAATAAAGTATAAAATAGGTTGAGACTGGGATGGCAATGATGACAGTGGTCTGCACGCAAGGAAAGGAGTGGGCAAAGCACATGGACTAATGTGGGAGAAGTGAGGAAGCAGTACATGGAACAACAGGAGAAGAAGACATCAGGTCTCAGACTTGAAGGCAGAAAGATTACAAAACACTCATCAGGAATAAAGCAATCTTTTCAACTTCTATTAAGAAGTCTTCCTTTTTCTTTCTACATATTTGCTGCTTTTTTGTATTTCTGCTGCTTAAAATAAGTGTTCATAGCTATTTCTTATGTGCTTTATTTTTAGACAACCAGCAGTAGGTAGGAACCTCCTTACACCCATATTTCTAAGTTGCTGCCTCAGGTTTGAGAGTTCAGCTGCAAGCTCTATAGTTTGAAAATTTGCTGCTTTCACATTGCTCTTTTAAAGAAAAATCCCATTACTGAAAACAGAGATGCTTGCAAAAATTAGCCAAGGGCATTAACTGAAAGGAGTTGCTCTTTAATATTTCTCTATAAATAGCATTAATCACAGTGTTTCTCTTCTAGCGAGACCAGCTGTTGGATCTGTTTAAGAAATACGTACCTATTAGACAAGAAGCTGAATAAATAAATGTTGCTACTTATGCAAGAAAAACGAAAATGTAAACATATATATAGGTTTATATATATGTATTTGGAAGATATTAAATACATTTACTGAAATTGATATACATATTTCAATACAAAACCATATATATTTCAAGTACATATAAAAATATATTTTAAATATATGTATATTTATAATATATTAACAAATATATATATTTCAAATTTGGTGTTTAAAGGATTGGACTGACATTATCACAGCAGAGCTTTTAGCCTATCACAGGATTCATACATGTTAGAGAGAATCATTCCCCAAAGAGTCTATTCAGAATCATTTTTCTAGGGCTTCTTGGAGTTATGGTAGTTTCAGACTAGATGGTTATTCGACAGCTGGTCTTCCAGAAGAAACTGCTACTTAACATTAGTTACAATGGATGAATCTAAATATACAAATATTTTTATGCTACAGGTAGAGCACTGGTATTTTAGGAAGTAGGCTGACCTCAGTTAGACATATCCAATGATGGTGTGCTTGAAGTGGTAAAATAAGTTGTAAGTTATGTGAGCAATTCCCACAGGTTTTCCTTAGTACTTTCCCCTACTTCACGAGCTCATTATCACTAATAATAGTGATGTGACATCAGGAATAAAAAAGGTATTCTAAGAGCAGCGTTTATTTTGTTTCATAAGTAGAGGTTAGCTCTCTATGTTACTAGAGAATGTTGTATTTCACTGTAACCTCCATGACTGTTTTTTAGAAATTCACTCAAATTCAGAGCAGTTCTTATCTGGACAGCAGTGGGGTGCATCCCCATGGGAAATTCCTAACCCTTAATAAAACTTTACTGTGTTTTAGGTTTCCTCCTTGCTAAGCACAGATGGCACATGTCAGCAACTGAGCCCAGCACCATGACACACCAGGACAAGACATACACACTGACAGATGGCACTGTCTAGTGGAAATCCCAAACAGATAAAACCTGCTGTTATGGTGATATTTCACAGAATTATAGAACCATAGAATGGTTTAGGTTGAAGGGGATCTTAAAGATCATGTAACCCCCCTGCCATGGGCAGGGACACCTTCCACTAGATCAGGTTGCTCAAAGCCCCGTCCAACCTGGTCTGGAACACTTCCAGGGAGGGTTCATCTACAATTTCTCTGGACAACCTGTTCCAGTGCTTCACCACCCACACTGTGAAGAACTTTTTCCTTATATCAAACCTAAATCTACCCACTTTCAGTTTAAAACCATTACTCCTCGTCCTATCACAACATGCCCTGACAAAGAGTCCCTCCCCATCTTTGTTGTAGGCCCATTTAGGTACTGGAAGACTGATATAATTTCTGTCTGGAGACTTCTCAAGGCTGAACAGCCCCAACGCTCTCAGCCTGTTCTCATAAGGGAGGTGCTCCAGCCCCTGAAAATTTTCATGTCCCTACTCTGGACTTCTCGAGCAGGTTCATGTCCTTCTTACTTCAGGGGCGCCAGAGCTGGACATTGTACTTCAGGTGGAGTGTCATGAGAATGGTGTAGAGGGGGAAAATCACCTCCCTTGACTTCTGATCACACTTCTCTTGATACAGCCCAGGACATGGTTGGCTTTCTGGGCTTGAGCATGCATTGATGGCTCATAATCAGTTTTCCATCCACTAATACCCCCAAGTCTTTCTCCACAGGGCTGTTCTCAATTCACTCACTGCCCAGCCTGTATTTGTGCTTGGGATTGCCCTGACCCATGTGCAGGACCTTGCACTTGGCCCTTTTGAACTTCATGAGGTTTGTATGGCCCCACCTCACAAGCCTATCAAGGTCCCTCTGGATGGCACATCCCTTCCCTCCAGCGTGTGGACCACTCCACACATCTTGGTGCCGTTGGTGAACTTGCTGAGAGTGCACTCAGTCCCACTGTCCATGTCACCAGCAAAGATGTTAAACAGCACTGGTCCCAACACCGACCCCTGAGGAGTGGAGGAATGCCACTCGTCACTGCTCCCCATTGGACATTGAGTCATTGACATCAACTCTTTGAGTGTGACCATCCAGCTAACTCCTTACCCACCAAGTGGCCCATCCATCAAGTCCATATCTCTCCAATTTAGAGACAAGGATGCTGTGCGGAACAGTGTCAGATGGTTTGCACAAGTCCATGTAGATGACATCAGTTGCTCTCCCCTTTTCCACCAACACTGTTACCCCATCACAGAAGGCCACCAGATTCATCAGGCATGATTTACCCTTAGTGAAACTACGCTGGCTGTCACCAATCACCTCCTTATTTTCCACGTGCCTGAGCTTAGTTTGCAGGAGAATCCGCTCCATGACCTTGCCAGGCACAGTGGGGAGACTGACTGGTTTGTAGCTCCCCAGGTCTTCCTTTTTTTTTCCCCTTTCTAAAAATGGGGGTCATGTTTCCCCTTTTCCAGTCAGTGGGAACTTCACCAGACTGCCACGATTTTTCAAATATGATGGAAAGTAGCTTAGCCATTTCATCTGCCAGTTCTCTCAGGATCCATGGATACATCTCATCAGGTCCCATTGACTTGTGCACCTTCAGGTTTCTTAGATGGTCTCAAATCTGATCTTCTCCTACAGTGGGTGGTTCTTCATTCTCCCAATCTCCACCTTTGCCTTCTGCACCTTGGGTGGCACAGTTGGAACACTTGCTGGTGCTTCATTGTGATTAGAATTATTTCACTCTTTCAATTTAAATCTCTACTTTTAGAGCTTTTAATACTTGCTTCTGACTTAATTCTTATATAGCATGTGACTATATGAGGTGTTTAAACATCTGAGCTCGCTTTTTCCTGCTAAACCAGTATTACATGTATGTACAACTGTTGCATATAGCAGGTATTTCAGAAAGTAGATGATATCCTGCCATCTACAGCTTCTTCAGAAAGCTTATCGCTGTCAAAGAGATCTCCTATTAGCAAGGATCAGAGGAGTTCTGGAAGGTATGTAAAATCTCTGAAAACGCCAGATTCAGCCACAGCAAAATAATTTCTATGTTGCACAGCCATGTGACAGTCCTCCTAAGCAGGAGGTTAAAAAGAAACTAAGAGACTGATGTGAATACTTCCTCAAAGCCAGGAAAGAGCCCAATATATTTACAGCAGAATTAATTCCTGGTTTGGGATTCAGAGGTCACATCTATATCAGCATCAGAAAATATTCCAAGTTGCTGGATCTCTGTATAGAGTCAGTAGACAACCAACTACCCAAATTTGGCATATTTTTGGTCCGGGTCAAGAAACAGATCTTCCAACGAGTCAGTGAGTATTTGAAAGAAGTGTGCCTTCTCCATTCCCCCTCCCAATTGCAAGGCTAAACTTTTAATTGTTGCTTGCTAACAGCCTCAGTGCCAGAAAAAGGTAGGCGGTGCATTTAATTTGCTAGTATAGATACAGCCAGAGGGTTTATAAAGAGTGTTGTCAGAAGTATAGCAGATTTCAGGCATCATCTGAACTACTGTGATTCTTTAAGCTTATAGGGATTGTAATATACACAGCCAATAATTAAATGTAACAAAACTTGAAATATGGCTTCATTCTACTGATTTATTTAAAAAACTATATATGTTGATTAGAAACCAGAGGAATACAACTCTAAGGCAAAAGAAAGCACAGTAATTCTGCAGACAGTTTATTTTATGGTACTGTAAATATGTATCCCACATATCATGCTCGGATTCTTAAAGATAAGATTTTAATTGTACTTTAGCCAATGAATTATTTCCAGCACAAACATAAAGCAATAACAAAAACAGCAATAGGTTTACCAATACTTACAACTTTAATTTTCTCATAAAGGAATATAAGACCATTAGTGAGCTGAGAACATTGTCCCTCTGGAGTAAAATAAAATGGCTTAATATTTTTGAGCTGCTTAAAGCATAGAGCTACTGTATTTTTCCAAATTAAAGTATTTTAATTTCATTGTGCTGAAGAAATAATACCTCAAGTATTTATAATGCATAGATATGTAACAATAGGTATTTTTGTTTAATAGTGCATAGAAAATAAGGATAATGGATTTTTCTAAGTAAGCTTCAGCGGTTTCAGGGACCTGAGGAGGTGATATATAGCCAAAGTGTTTGAATGGCCTCTTGAAATTAGTTTCCTGGTTTACACAAGGCCTAATGTGCTAAGACATGGTCCACCGATCTTATGTCTCCATTTTAAAAGCTTGCTATCCATGTTGGTAGCTTAACTACATCACAGTGCTTTTTCATTCATAAACACCTCAAAAATCCTCACTAACTGTGATGGTACAGCAAAAGTGGAAAGGGGAGAAACAGAAGAAAGCATCTTGAAATGTTGGCACAGAAGAAAAAGCAATTACTATGTGGGAGTAATTTAGAATTCAAATACAGTACTGGGAATGCAGGTGAAATAAAGACCTGGAAAAAAAAAAAAAAAGCACAACACAAAAGGCAATAGCATAAATATATTTTTTTTAAATAAATTGCTGTCTCTGAGACATTTAACTACATTCAATTAAGTCAGGAAGAACAAGTTACCAGACTCTGTCACAGAAGTTTGCAGACCATTTGTCTTGATCCAATGTCGGGGGAGGTTTCAATATGATCCCAAGAGTGAGATGAAATGAGGTCAAATGAGGTCAAATGCCGTATACCCAAAATGGGTTTTTATTATTAAAAAAGTGAGGAGGGGTAGCGATAGTACAGAATGGAAGGAAAAGACAGAAATAAAGCCAGGATGCAGGGTAGGGCTGCAAGAATAGTCACCACCATGGATCCAGCGGCGTCCTGTTGTTCCCCAGTTTTCAGTTCTTCAGTGGTGGGTGCACACAGATCTGGCTTTGATGGTGGATGCACACTGAGCAAAACTTTCTGCTGCCTTTTTAAGTTCATCATATCCGCTGATTAACATATCTGCTCACATTTAGGTTTTTTTTTTCTGGTCAGGGCAGGAATGTTTGCCTCTTATCAGTTCATTAGCAATGCCTGCATGGGTCTGCCCTACACAAACAGCTACAGGATGGGGCCAGCTCAGCACACCTCTGCCCCTTTGAGGCTTATCTAAAGAGTCCGGACAACGCAACCACAAAGAAGTGGGGGTGCATCCTTCAATACACTCTGGCTTCCCTGGGTGACATCCCCCAGACCAATCCACAGGCCGCAGCAGCCTGTCCTGGAGTTCTGCACAGACACAAGCAAGCTTTGAGACAGTCATAGGACATTTCAGTCTCTCACACCATTGCATTCCTAACAAGAATAAAGCTTTTGAAAGATCCTCCTTTCATTTCATAATGCAGGAAAATTCGGTAAGAAGCATTTGTAATATTTCAAACAGATTTTTGTGTTCTTGAGTTAAGCATCCAGTTTTGATTTATCTTTAGGCCCTGCTTGGAATCAGATATTAATGGACCTTGGTAGCCTAAGACTAGGAGAGTGACATTAGGAGAGGTTGATGTAAGTTCACTATACCATAGTGAATTAGAAGCCAGAGCAATTCACTCAACTCAGATTGCATGTTTGGGAAAGGCAAAAGGGAGGAAAACAGAAAATGAGGCTCCCACACAGCCATTTACTCCAGTGAGTGCACAAAATACTAACAGCTTAGCCTTTTCAGCAAGAGACAATTAATACAGTAGATGTGGAATAAAACACCGTTTCAGCGTCCTGCCTTTAAATAGAACTGCTGTAAGGAAGATTGTTAAAATGTTCAGACTCAAACAGCATACAAAGAAGTAAAGCATAAGTTTTCTGGAGAGAGGAAGCAGCACCGCCCAGAACACCAGCAGGCTGCATAAAGATGGCAGCAGCTGCAAACAAGGGAACTTCCGATCACCAGGAATGATTTTAGATGCATCAGCATCAACACTTCTTCACCGAATTTGTTCAGAAAACTTTCAGGGTTGGATATCTCATTTCATTTAGTCATGTACTTGCTAAACCTCTGAGATGGTTCTCCAAGTTACTTAGGCAGTCAGTGTCAGTGAAATAGCTAATCTTAAAAATATAATTCAACTCCTTCTAAATGCCTGTTTTAAGTACAGATGAACTCCACCTTAGAAATGACTGACTTTCCATCTTTGCATCAACTGAAAAGGCCATAAGAATCACTTAGATGTAGCTTAGCTAAATTCTATAACATCAGTCAAATGTATTCTAAATCACAAGAGCTCATAAAGACAGAAACAAAAGACATACACAGAGAAAACAAAAGAGTATTTTAAGAGAACAAACTAAATGAAAGTAAATTAGTTTAAAAGCCTAAAAATAGGAAGAGGGAAGACAATCCCAAAGCAAATAAGTTAGTGAGATCATGCTAAAGCCCATGACAAAGAAGAAATACCAAAATCTTAAACTGTGAAAATGCATTCAAGAAATGTCAGATCTATGTTTCAAGTTTTGCATAGGTTTATTTATGCTGAAGAAATAATTACACCCTGCTTCTGGATTATTATTCCTATTATCAAACATTAGTTTGTTTTAGGGACCTGAAAAAGCAGCTTTTGAACAAGCCAGTCGGTGTGTAATGTTGATATCTACTAGACATGGATTCCAACTTTGGTAATGACAGGAAATAAATTACCGTTCAATTGTTAGGAATTTAAATATTTTGCAAGAGAGTAGTTTTAAGCAGAGCACAACGGTTGTGTCCTTATCAGCAAGTGGGAAGCAGACCCATAGGGAAAATCTTGGTGCTCAGGACTCTGAATTTACACTACAACCCTTCCAAAGTACTCTTATATAAAAACATTATAACTCCTACATAAATTTTGGAGGAAAAATGAGTTTGGACCAGTTGATACAGACTGTGGTTGCTGGATCATTAATCTTGCATGCTATTTATATAATATTGACTGCAAAAGATACTGTCATACATCTAGCTGTGATCAGGCATTTGTCTTGATAATAAATAGATGGTAGTACACATATACACTGCATATATGAATAAAAAAGTGTAGGCTTCCATCTTTCTTTCATGAGAGGTATCTTTATGATTGAGAGGTGATTTTACATTACTATGGCTATTTTCTGCTATCTGCTACAGAATAACTTAACTGTGCTTCTGAGCAAACAGCTGGGGCTGTCCTCCCTGCCACGCACCGGCGGGTAACCAAAAGAGTGTGTAAGTGTGCCACTGAAGTGTGTGAGTGAAGAACAGCACGTACTGTGTAAGCAGCTGCCTGGTATTAACAAGAGCAGCTTGATATTATTAATAACAGCTTAATGACTAAATGGGGTTCTAAAAAATTGTGGTTGTGATCTGTGTTTTCCCCCAGCTCAATCCACTATCAGAGAAGGGAGATTACAATGGTTCATCCAACCTACCTTTAGCTATCTCAAAGCAACTGCCTAGAGTCTCTGCAAACACCAGACAAACATATCAACTTCTAATGAGTTTCATACTTTTACCATTTACTGTGTTGTTTTTTTCCACTGACTATTGAGAAAGCTTAGGTAGGCCTGGGATAGATATCAAGCTTTCAGATGGTTGGAGCAGGATGAAACCTTGCCACAGTGATGTCAAAACAATATACAAAACCCTTTCAGTGAGGCTACTTTTTCCACAGTGGAGATGCGTGTATATAACAGATATAAGAATTACATTAAAAAATTACTTCTTAGAGAGCTACTTATTTTAGAACATTTGGCATTCCCCTGAAAACTGATAAAGAACAAAGGAAATGTTTTGTTAAGGGCAAATCCTATTGTGAAACAGTTATTGCTCTAAAATTAGAAATCCTGAGCATCCCAAACTGCTTAGTAATCCTCAGCAAATTCATAAATGTATTAGTAATCTTACTTAGCAATATTACTAAGCATTACTATTACTTATTAGTAATATTACTAATGCTTAGTAATCCTCAGCAAATTAATAAATGTAGAGAATAACATTTCAGTTACATTTAAAAAAAGAAAAAAAAATACCGCATCCCTGGATTTTAAAATTCTTTGCACTAATAAGACATACCATACAATCATAAACATAGTCAAAAACATCTGGTGAAAATTCACATCAGTTTACCCTCACCTTTGAACACTGAATATGCTTTGAACCTTCAAACTTTTTACACTGATGTTGAAATTTGCATCTCTTTGTAGTTCTGGTGGAACATAACATTAAAAGGTGCCATAAAATTGCATAGCTTGACAACCTGTAACTCATCAGCTATAAACCTTCACTCCATTTCTTCTCGGTTTGGTTTAATAATCATCACAGAGTCATAGAACGCTTTGGGTTGGAAGGGTCATTAAAGATCATCTAGTTCCAACCCTGCTGCCATGATACACATTTGAACTAAGTAGCACTTGTATTTTGCTACACAATGGTTCCAGTCTAATACCTGAAACTAACTTTGTGATAAATTTTTTCTAGGATAAAGATCAATTAGAGATTAGAGCTAGAAGGTGGACAGAGAAGGTAGAGAACAGCTAAACATTTTGAAAGGAACTGGGAAATAGTGCTCGTGTATTTCTTTCAAGCCTATCAAGCTTGCTGTTGTGTTCAGACTTATTGTTTTAAACTGTCTATATCATTCTATTTATCAACTATGACATAGAGAAACTAAATTCAATGAGTGACAGGTTTGTTGCAGTCCCAAGAATAGTCCTAAAAATTAGTCATATTTAAAAATAAACAGACCAAAAATGTTAATGAGCTCTCTTATGGGTACGTTTTTTCATTGTATTTAAGAGTTCTTGGGTTCCAAATATTTTAAAAGATCATCTCAAAAATATTTGTCGTTTCCTAAATGTGTCTAAATTATCAGCAAAGTAATTAAATTTCAATATTCTTAAAGTCTTTACACTTCTCAGTCTGCTGTTTGTGACTTCCATTACTTGTTTTCCTCAAAGGTCACCTACAAGCCTGTTTGCTTTCATGGGATTACAAATACAGTCTGGTCACAGAGCTGCAGTAACTACATCTCATCTTTCTTCATTCTGCTTTCCTCCTCTTGGCATATTTCATGCTTCCTCTTGCTGCATCACCACTATAAAACTAAAAAAATGCAGGTTTTACACAGTGCTAATCTCACTCTCCTAATTTTTTTTTTTTTTTTTTTTCCTTATCTTAAACCTTGTAGTATTCTGAAGTTTACTATAGCCTCCCTGGCTCTGACTGTGAGCCAGTGTAACAAAGAGCAATAATCTCTTGCATGGCACCTACCCCAGTGTGAGTAAAGGCATCCCATTGCTGAGACGCTGGGTTAAAATGAATTCACATTGATGATGCTTTATGATTACTCTTTTTATGTTATTTTTGTGATTTGTTTATTGTTTCTGCTTCTCTGTTTCCTCTATGATAATTATCTCTAGATGAAAATGTTTCTTTACATAAAACATTGAAATATTTGAACTTATATTTTTCTAAAAAACCAATACTGTACTTAAAGCACTTCATTAAATAAAATTTTATATTAGTTTCAGATAGAAGTCTCCTTATCTATTCAAATATTCTGTTACAGTGGGCTTTAGAAATTTACAAGTTACAGACATTACTTAATGATAAGAAATTATTTTGTTAGCTTTCTGATGTATTTTACATAGGGAGAAGCTGATGCCTCCAAGATTAAGAGTTTCACCTTTGCCTGAAACATGTTAGAGCTAATTTTGTAGAGTTCCCTCTGAGATCCAGCCCTCAGTATATCAGCACAGATGCCTGAAAAGGTTAGTGCTTGCAATCACTTCAGTTCGATAACTGATTCATGTAAATGCATATGTTATGCGTGTTGAGATAGAAGAAGCAATACTAAGAAAATGCAGAACCGTTGGAACGTTGGTTTGTTCTGCAGCAGGAAAAAAGAACTGCAAAGAGCTCCAGACATGTTACTAACTGGCAGGCAGTCATCTTTGTTTGCTACAGGGTTGGATTACAGGTCAGGAATATAAAGACTGCTTTTTCAATTCCCACTCCAGGTGTACAAAGCTGCCATAAACCCAGCCGAGTTTATGTTGAAGGATTATCTGGGAATAGTCTTGTAGTAGCTTCTGCACAAGATCTTTGTGGCTTTTATAAGTCATGTAGACAAGAAAAAAGTAGATAAGGATAGCACCCCATTAACTTCAGCTAATGTCACGTCTATAATGCATTAGGACAGCTGTTTTCCTGACAGAGAGTTTTCAGATAATATGTGAACTTTATGATTTGTGATATGATATGTGAATTACCATTTTAATGTCTGTTACAAGGCTTGGGTACACTTGACAACATTTTATCCCTCTGTTTAACCTTAGGGAAATTGTCACATGTGTCATTTCCAAAAGTGCATAAGCCTTTCCCTATTAATGGGCTTCTTATCCTAAGTCAGTTAAGAGCTTATTGAAAGTTCTGTTTGCCAAGATTTTTCTTCCCAAGTCTGTCTGCCTTTTCTTTAAGATTGAAGACCAGTACCTTCCCATAGGATGTGTATTAAAACATGTCTATAGGATTGGGAGCTTCTATACACTACCATAATACTAACAATAATAATAATAATAATAATAATAATAATAATAATAATAATAATAATAATATCTTAATACCCAGATTGGTCAAAGTTAAATTGTGAAAAGTCTCTGTACTTAGAGCTGAATAAACATTTGTAAGTCTGATTACAACAGATAAAATTAAACTCCACCTACATTTTTAATGACAGAGGTATTCATTCCCTTACTGTAAGCATTGCCCTGAATAGGACTTTCAAAATTAGAATGATGAAACATTGTTGTAGAATTTAGTAAGTATCAGCACACTAGTCAAAACTGACATGCAAAACTTTTCATTGAGTATTCAGCACAGAAGTGGTCAATGGATTCCATATTTAAGGTCTTCCACTTCATGTATGTTCTCATTCTTTCCAGACCTCATTCATTAAACACTACTTGTCTTTGAAAGAGTAATAATAGCACATCTGAAGCAGTCTGAACAAGTCACACATTGAGCTACTTGAAATTTCTGTATGTTTTTGCTCAAATATTTCAACTGTTTTACAACACCAGTTGCACACAAAAAATTAATTCCAGTCAAGATACGTCAAAGAATGAAAAATTTTGAAATACAAATCATACCAATAAAACTATTGAGAGGAAACCATTATTAATGAAAAACTCCATTAGTTCTGTGGTATCTACACTATTTTCTGCCACTGCCTTTGCATCAGATATCACTACGATATATTTTGTATATTGTCTCAGGACCACACTTGGTATCAAAGAATACAAATAGCTTTGAAGGAAGCCTATGCTTAGGCAGAGACTTCAGGTGATTTTCTTAATTTAACAGAGAAAGAATAATTGGATTCACTCTATTTATCTGAAATAGGTGCCCAGCCTTGTCTTGTATGGGCATCCTTGCAGACAGCTGTCAAGACAGGAGGCATCTTCAGCAAGGGTCCAGGCCCCCACGCCATAAGGATGGAAATTATTCCCACTGAGCAAAGGGCCTCAAGAACAGTTCTCATCCACGGATCTTCCAAATTACACAAGAGGGGAAGGGAGCAGAATGACAGCTCTGCGAGTTTTGAGGCTTCCTGGGAAGAAAAGGGAGCCTTTGACTCAGTTGCTACAGACCTCACAGTCTGCATTGCAGTAGATGGATTTTCTCTGAAAAATGCTACCAACTGCAGGACTCCTGCTGAAGCTTTTCCTCAGATCTGTGCACTTGCAGAATACATTTCACTATCCAGCACAGGAGATAACCTTAATTTATTACAAACTTAGCAAAAATGTACAATGTAAACCTATTGTACATACACAGTATGTGATTTGTGAACTCTTGCAACTCAGTCAACTCAAAGCAAATGCTTACTAGAACATGCAGAGGCACTCTTCCATGGCAAGAGGTCTTTCCATGCCAAGTTTCAGCACTTGATATCAGCAGCGATGGGAATGGTTCTGTTAAAGAGAAAAAAGCAAATATTTTGTTTGTTTGTTTGTTTTACACTGGTTTTTACTGTGAGAGAAACATATTTCATTCTCCTTTTTCACTGTGCTCTAAAAATTGTTTAATATATGTTTAAAGATAAATAACAAGCCTGTGGGAAGATATTAGGTCTAGGAAACTTCCTCAAAGTTTGAAGTTTAGGAAAGTGATGGTCAAGTGAAATATTTGCTTTGAGACTATATTGCAGTTACTGCTTTCTGCAATGAAAAATCGATTTTCAGCAGACCTTTCTGAAACACATTACAAATTCTGAAAGTGTAAGAAAATCCATGGATCTTACTTCTTTTATTTAATTTTCAAATAATCAGAATTTATTTAAATATTTTGATCTTGATTGACTTACAGCATATCCCTGCACTTTGAGGGATCTAAATACAAAGAGGCTGGATTTTTTGGTTTATTCAAAGCACACTGGGGAATCTGTGCACAGAAGGTCAGATATTACAGATGCTGTTTACTTGAGCCTCTGTGTACCAAAGGGGAAAAGTAAACTCCCTGCAAATCTTCTCACACACACAAATATATATTTTTGCTCCACTGGAGAGCAGGCTGAAAGTAGAGAAAACCAGAAATGGCTTTTAGCTAGGTAACCGCTTTTACAAGATTTTAACTAATTCTAAATCCACCAAATATTGTAGATTTAAAATGACTGCAGTCTGCAGATATAGACGCCTAAAATTCTTGTCACTGACTGATACTATGTTCATCATTAAGGATCTCTACTTGTAATAACACTGAGAAAAACGTTATTAGGCTGCCAAAAAGATGAGGTATTATTATCATCATCATCAGAAGCAGAGGCAACATACCACGTAAAAATGGAAAAAGGAAAACCCCAAACCCCCAGTGTTTCGCACTTCCTTTCTCCCCTACAAAAATGACAGTGTTTTCTAAAAGGTATTCTGCCACACAGAAAGACTGCAAGACCCAGAGACTGCACATACATTCTTTTAGTGCCAGTTTTACTCATAGCTAAACTTACAGCTCTGATTCTACCTGCATATGTCAAGGTGCCATGCATACCCCAAGGATGGTAAGGAGAAAGGCCTTGGAAAGGCTGCAATTCTCTCCATCAACTCCCCTGGCCAGGCAACGGGAGCTAGATGGGGTAGGATCTCCATACAAAATACCTGCCTAAATCACAAAAGCAATCTTGCTTAGGGTGATTATTTAGCTATGCTAGCTAATACGATAACAAATCATGGTGGGGATTTTTATAATATCCAGATTGTTTTAATCCTACATAATTTAGTGGCCTATTTGTAAATTTCTGTGAGACACATTATTTTCAGTTTATTCAAATTAATACACTGTTTCAGCTGAAGGCAGAATGAGGAAAATGGAATAACAATGACTGGTCGTTACGTTTTAAATCTAGATTGTAATTCACACTGCACTGAAATAATGTCAGCAAATTAGCACAGAGGCCCAAAAGTATTTTTCAAAAATAACACTGGAATTTCAGAGGAGGAGTAGTTTGTTCATACTTTTTTACCATGAAAGGTCTCAAGATAAATAGTAGAGAAATTGTAAGAAGTTTTAATATTAATGCAAAATGCATTACCTATAACATTATACCCACACTGAATTTCCAAACACAGCTCCTGGAAGGTTTCTATGACCAACATTAGCACTTACTCAAATAATAATAACACAAATTAGACACGACTTCACAATTCAAAACACAGTTTGCAGATTCAGAGATACTATCGATGGTACACACAAAACTGGGCTTGCAGATTAGAGACTACTTTTGAAAATTTGGTCCATTTCAAAACCTGATGACAGGGGACTAGATTGATGAATTTTAGTGGAATGTTCAAATATTATTGGTTTCTAATATTGAAGGAATATATCAAATTCCCCCAAAACTTTTTAAACTAAAGAGAGTAGCAGCTGATCATTGGCTTCAGATTCTACTTTTTACTTCTTAATCATCTCAGTGAGGTAAAAGTCTTATCCTTTGACAAATGAAAACAGCTTCAAATACAAATATGTGTGTTAGGGAAATAAAACTTGACAATTTCAGTTGTAGTTTCCTTTGAAGCTCTTGGATTTAAATGACCCTGAAATACAAGCAGGGCAAAACCTCATGAACCAGGTCGCCATACTTTATGTGTTAGAACTAGGCTTGAGCTCTCATTCTGTGATACAATGGAGAAATTGCTTGACTGTTGTAGATGTCTTTACATTAAAGGAAAAGTGGGTCTTTTTGGTTTTTTTTGTTTTTGTTTTTGTTTTTTTTTTAACAAAAGCATCTGAACTTTCTATAAGAAGACTGTCTTGATGTTGTGGCTTGAACTTTCTTTAAGAATACATTGATGCCACAATTATGCAATAAAGAATACACTTTTGAGATCAAAGATGTACTCAGTATTTCATAGTTATCCTTAGTTTAAAACTAAACAAATGTTTTCCGAGCATATCAAATCACTTGGCATAGGCTGACATCAACTCTTTCGGGAAAAATATCTACCTAATAGATTAATTATGAAAGCACTAATTATTCTATATTTCTGTAAGGCAAACTGTTCCTTTCTGGAAAAGCTTCAAAATTCTGACCTAGTGAGGCATTTCTGTCAGGCACCAAACATTAACATACAAATTTACTGAACCACTAGCAAACTTTGATGTTTTAATTCTTTCTGCTATGAAACGGGATGATCCTTTATTTTAGAAGTAATCTTTGATGTTGGCAGTTACACAAATAAATTAGGAAAATCCCAGTGACAGGAAAAGTGTTAGTGAATTACTGCATTGAATGAAGAAATTCTTAAAAGTACAGATGATTGTCTCACTACAAATAAATGTATGGTTCCTGTAAATTCCTCCTAAATTATCCTGGACAGATACGTTGCCATAATCAGTCCCCTATAGCTACTGCAAAGATGTATGGAGAAGTAGCTTTACAGACAGCTCTTTAGAATGTGACTCATCATTTCTTCAAAGTGTTTCTTCATCATTTCTTCATCTGTTTCATTCAGTGTGGTATCATACTTTTAAACTTGTTTATAACAGAACATAGGTTGCAGATAATTTAGAACAGAGTAGCAAGATTGTTTAAGACCTTTTTCTACTGGGTGGTTAAAAGTCATAGCCCAACACAGTGACCTGGCCTCCAAGCATTTTCATTGTTGCCCAATATTTATAACTCTCAAGTAACAGAATCAGTCCATCTCACTCTTTCAGTGAAATACTGCAAAACTGGAGATGGCCTATGGTCAAATGCCATAATAGTGAGAGGACAGAAGATAGCCCCTGTGCTCTAGAATTCTCTTCTTAGTCAAGAGGAGAGCACAAATCTGGCTTTTAGGTCATTGTTCAGTTGCAGACTAGTTTAGAAGTTTACTAATATATTTTAGAATTATCAAATAGATAATAAATAGCTATTGAGCACGAACTATTAGTTCTCACTGGTGTGCTATTCATGGCACTAAGTTGGTCTTGCTGATCTTCCTTCCTACCTTAGAGGAAAGCCCTAAGCAAATTGCAAGGTCTTTTGATAGGTTATCAGGAGAGAGATAGAAGAAAAAAGATATATCTACATTAGAGTTTTAGTTTGGATTCACTTCTGAAGTGAATCTTCTGACTTACCATGCTTGGGTTGGCACTGTGGAGTGGTCTCAGGGTGCTTAAAATGCTTTTGGGCATTCACCCAGGATGAAGATGTGTTGGCTGGAAATAAATTGAAAGGTGCTCTGCAACTGTAACACTGGAGCATTCAGCTCAGGACAAAAATTACCAGACAAAAATTACTCTCCTTGAAACATGTATTGTATAGGCATAAGGTCCTCACACCTGTTCTCTTAATTCTGCACCATATTTTTTGACCATACTAATTACATTACTGCTTGTTTAGTCATTGCTGGTAAATTCAAGGTGTGATGGAATATTAGGGGATATTTGGGGCTGGCTGTTTGTTTTTTATTTACAGCATTTCAAACCTTCTGCTTCCTGGGACATACTCAAATAATTTGTCTCAAGTTTCAATTTATGAGGGATTTACAAGCAATATTGGCTTCAGAGATTCTCTGTTCTGTCTGCTCCCCTAGCAGCTCATTCCCCTTTCCTAGGTAATTTTTAACATTGATTTGTTCAGGGATGTGGTCTACAGCAGTACAAACAAAATTGCTTTGGCACAAGCCAAGGGGTAGCACACACAGGATGGATGTGGAAGTTTCTTAATCAAGTGCTATCACCAAATTGCTCTTATTTTACACAACATAAATAGATTGCTTCTTCACTTTTGAATGAATCCTATGACTTTACCCCCTAATTCATCCTATTTAACATTATTTTGCTACTCCTAAATTTTAAACAGCCTAAGCTAATGTCTTTTCTCTTCATATAATCTATTTTTTTCCTACTCTCCCACAAATGAAAAATTGCAGGCAGTGCCTCAAAGCAGATTAATTTCTGTACTAGTTAACGTAGTAAGTGTATTGACCTAATTTTGTTAACTATGTCCTGAAGTTAGCTTTATACCTCAAAATTCCTAGTTTATTTATCCCAATAACACTCCTCTAATAAAAAATAAGCCTAATTGTACAGAGGACAAAAAGGGAAATGGAGGTAATAAGTGGTTTGCCCTCTGAGACTTAAGAAGTCAATGACACTATCCTAAGTGAGATTTCTTCATTATTCTTCTTCAGTTCTCCGTGCATTGCAATGTTCTTTCCTCAACACTCTCTTGGAATTTTAGAATCATGTTTATAGGTCATCATAGATTAAATCAAAAACTTTGTTGTGACTGCATATATATTTTTTTAAAAAAAGCTTTTACTATTTTACTATTTTAAAATACATTTACTATGTATTGAGTTTTCTTTTTTTCTCTAGGGGAATTCTGCTGTAACTGACTGCTGTCTATAAGTGACAAATGACACATGCTGAAGTCTTACACATCACAGACAAAACATTTCAGTTCCAAATCAAATTTGATTACTCTTTTATTACTGTATTATTACCTGAATTTGACCTTCTTTTCTTGTTTTTCTTTGTAGAAGCATAGAACTGAACATTTTGGCACTTTGAAAAAGTTCAAACTATACATGGTTGAAGTCTCTGTGTAGATCTTGAACTATTTAGTAACCCAGATTGTTTCCAGAGTTCTACAGTTCCTTAAAAGTAATATTATAATACTTCATTTTTAATTCAGATTCCTCTTTCTGGATGCCATTTTTCTCTGGGTATAACTAATAGTTTCTTCGGGGCCAAAATCACACTTGAGCTTTTTAAAAAAACACTTTCCTTTTTATTTCCATCACAATGATAATGCAGGTAAACATATCACCGCATTCATTTTTAAATATTGCAGTAGAAGACTGAAGTAGTTCCTTAATTTATAGAACCTAAAATAGAATAGTTCACTTTCAAAGTAGAAGAAACAAACTTAAACAGAATAAAGAATGCTAGAAGCAAGAAAATAAACAAGTGCTGTCACCATTTTTGTGGCAGTAGTTTTTCTGCTTACTGTACAAATAGAAATCCATACAATCCTGTTTCATTCTTCAGTAGATAAATCCTAAGTCAAAAAGAACCTTATTTATATTAATTACCTTTTGCTCAAATGATCCTTTTGCAGAAAACATTAACAATGGCTTTTGTAATATATCCTTGGTGAGTGGAGAATTCTTCAGCTCTCTGGTTTCCTGTTTACGGTGTATGGCCTATCCGTATATATCGAATTGGATTGAATTTCAGACCCACCTAAAACCATAAATTCCAATTGGCATCAAAAGTAGAAGGAGGCTAACAATTGGTAAGAGGCCACAAAAGTAGATGATGATTACAAGAAGAAGAATTCAAGGTCGTAAGTGATCAATTAAAGTATATATAAAACATCAGATAATAATTATTTGCAGGTTATTTTAACTAAATGATTGTCTCTTGCTTAATGAAAACTACATCTGAGTGTATGGAGAAGAGGCCACTAACTTGATCAGAACAGTAACAGCATTTTTACACAAAGTATGACATTTACAGCTGGATCTTTGTCTCACTGAAGCTCACTGCAAACTCCCTTGGACATAAATGTTTATAAGAATTCAGAGTAAACAGTTCACCTCTGACAGAAAGAGTAGTAATTGAATCAGCGGTTAGTTTTATGTATCATCTTTCAGTACATTAAAACAAAATTGCTAAGAAAATCTGAAGGAACTGAATGGAACAAATCTGTTATTGAATATGCCAGTTTTGTAGAGGAAATCACAAAAGGTGGGGAAAAAAAGCAAGTAACAGGATTATAGACATGTTTTTTTATATTGATTAGATTCAGAACTTCTGCTGTGATATGCACTCAAAATTGTATCTAAGCCCTGCCTCTACTATTTAAATCCCACCTGGGATCTAAAAAACCCATATGGTTTTACATTCCTCATACAGGATATCTGTTAGTTGAAGCATATTGGATACAGGTCTCGCACTTGAAATGGCAAAAGTCTGAGAACATCATCTCATATAAAATACTCTGAGAGTCTCTTTCTTCCCAATACTCTATCAAAGTTATTTCTACTTTATATAGATTTGGTTGAGTAACTACCTTCACTGGGGTACTAAGATCATTTGGGCCATACTGGACCACACGCTATTTTTAATGCAACTAAACCAGATGCCATCTTGCTTGTACGCAAATTTATTTTGGTAGCTGCACACGTGCATCCCCCATTACTATTAGTACAAAACATTTTAATGTCTTCAGTTGGTGCCCAGCTTTTTGGTCTTTACCTTGTTGTAGAGAAAAAGCCCGTTGCCCAGAACAAAGCATCCCCCCAACCCCCAAATCAGGACTGAACCAGGTCATCTGTGTGCGCATGTGTGTAGGAGACAGAGTGAACCTCCTAGAAGCTTCTTCAGAATTACTGATCCAGCAGGGGTTTATTTTCTCTTCCGTACAGTGGAAAGGGTGGTTATCCCCTTGACCTTTATTCCTGCTTTGTACATTTTATCCCCTCTAGAGCTATAGGGTTTCAATTCTTACCTCTTTGACCTTTGTGGCTCCTCTATGACTGCAGAGCTCCTCTCCTATAGGGAATAAGCAGAAGACTCTCCTCCTTGGCCAAGGACATTAAAAATTGGTTCTTCTGATTACTCTCCTCATCAGTGAAACAGAGACTTCTCACAGCTCGCTCTCTGCTCTCTCTTCCTCTCAAATTTTCAGCAAGTACTTAAAGGTTTGCCTACATTGCCTTCATACTCCACCACTTTGCTGCATTAAACACAAGCAATTCATTCTGGCTTAACAGAACACTCCTCATATGCAGAGCCATGAATTTATTAGTAGTCTAATTAGTGTCTTGGCAGCCTAATACAACAAAGACATATATTAATCCAGTTACAATGATACTAACACATGTATTCAAAATTATCCAATTATTGTATATCCCCATTAATGTTATTCTTTCAGTTATATGCTGACTTTCTGTGATGTAACCCTATCTCCTAGAGTGACACTTACCCTTCCCATGACCTTTGGAATCCTCATATTGACACTGCCAGCCTCACTTGAGAAGAGGAAGGGTTTGCAATGAGTCACCAGTGACATAAGTTCTCTGCTGGGAAAAGTCTGCTTTCTTTCCTCCTTGCTCTTGTGTCTTCTTAGGGTTATTTGTACACAGGTCTGTTTGACTGCCCTGCCTCTTCTTATTCCCCTCAGGTTAGTTATGCAACGACCACCTACTTTTTCACTGCTGCATTTAATTAGATCATACAACTGCGGAGACAGTGTTAAGCTAAAGCAAAACAAAGTTGGGCAATAGTCTCCTAACTCCTACACCATTTTGCTGTTACAGATTGTCCTGGTTTTGGCTGGGATAATTTTTCTTGAGATGGGAGGGGGCACACCTGGAACGCCGAACCTGGATTGGCTATTGGAGTATTCCATATCATGTGATGTTATGCTAAGTATATAAAGAAGGTGGGTTCTCTCTTGTTTCCCTGTTTGTGACTGTGGGATCCTCGTTCTTTTGGGATCACTGGCCGGGAGCGGGCTGGGTATCGGTCAGCAGATGGTGAGCAAGCGCATTGTGCATTATCTGTTTGTACTTTCTATTATTGCTATTGTTCTGTTTTATTCCAATCACTAAACTATTTTTTATGTGAACCTATGAGTATCCTTTTGTCTCTCCAGTTCTCTCACCCACTCCCTGGGCAGGAGGGGAGGGAGTGACCGGCTGTGTGTTTTTGGCTGCCAGCTGAGTTCAAACCATGATGCAGACCTATAATTGCCCAAGACAACTGCTGAAAAGTCCCGAAGTTAGTCACTGAGTTTATTAGAAAGCCAGTGGCCACCTACTTGTGGCACGAGGGTGTACAAAATATACTGGTTCTTTTTGTTTAGGTTCACTTAATGTTTGCATTTAATTCCTCTGCAATGACAGAAAATAAGCTTAATCAACACTTTATGTGTCCATTCTATGAGTATGACCAAATAATGTAGAAATAAAATAAAATTACAAATAACTAAATGTCTGGAAAAGTCATTTGATGTGAATGTTTGGCATATTTTTCCCTATATCGTAGAATACAAGTATGACTGTAAACCTCAGAGCTTAAAAGCTAGAGAAAAATTGGATTTAAAAAAAAATATATTTTGTGGTGCCAGAGCACATAGCAAATTTTTGCACTGTTATAGAAAGATGAGCAGAAGAGGGATTATACCACTGCAATGAACATTTTCTTTTATTTCCTATTCTGTTTTGCATGAGGACTATTAAATATAGACTCTCCTAGCATTTTTCAGGCAATAAAATCCGCAGTGAAATTCTTTCTTCTAATTGTCCACTTCTACTTTTCTTTTTTTTAACAAAGCATGTCTGTCTCAAATGAAGCTGCAGCCACTTCCCTTTGAAAATGAGCTGAGAACTCATTCAAAGAAGTATAGTATATTGTAGCGTAGCGTAGTGTAGCATAGCATAGCAAAGTACAGTAATGCAGCTATTTGAACAATTCAAAAAATGTACTGCACCCCTGATTCTTCTCACAAATTACCCACAAACGAATCAACAAATCCATAAAATTCATGTCCAGCAGTACTGAAATTATTCAATACACAAGGCTATGGAATTTTTGGCAGAAATAAGCAATGAAATATGTACTCATAAGTTTCTACATGATTTATTTATTGGTGACCCAAACCACATAACATTGCCTCTGTTCATTGATTATAACTTACCAATGCTTCAAGTTACAACTAAGCTTACTTCCTTTCTGAAACACTTTTTCTTTCTTAATTAAATGAGTCTTGGCTACTTGTGTACATTCATATAATCAGACAGATTTTGGTCAAATACTGTTGAAACATAAATAATTTAAGCAAACAAACTATGTGATATGATAAATAGCTCACAATTAGGCTTGTACATTGGCTACTAAATGTAATGAGCAGAAACCAGAGAGAAAGGGAACGCTTGAAAGGAGATCAGAAGCTATCACAGTGACTCAGGCACTTCCCAAGAAGGAAGGATTTCTATATCCTGGTGCCTGTTCTCAGAATTGGTAACTATTTTTGTGCCGAGCAACTGTTGGATAAAACTGAGTAGTAGCAGTAGGTTTCCAGAACTCAGCCCTTTCCCCTCTCACAAACTGAGCACTTGTTTATGCTTTCTTTGGCCACAAAATACTGTACTCCCTCTTGCATACTGACATAGCTTCCGCAGAATGTCTTGGCATGCTGCTGCCTGTAGAGAACCAGCACACACAAACCACTATAGTTTGCAGAACATCAGCTCCTCCGCTTGGTAATATAAGGCAGATTTCAAGGACAGGCAAGTAAAAAGAAAAAAAAAAAAAAAAAAAGTGCTTAAGAACAAGTATTTTATAAGCAGCTGCAAGAAACAATACTAAAATCCTGCTTGTGCTGTTTAGTCACTTGCTTGCCACTTGCTAGTTGCTTCTTTTCCTCAGCTGGTGATGGGTGTTGAAGTCTACATTAATGTTCTCAGTGTTACCAAAATTCTCTGACTTTGAAGTAAGAATACATACTGATCGGTCCAATATCCCTCTATAAACACCTTCTGGGAATACATCTTGCAGATGCCCAGTTGTGCAGATACCCATTTTTGATTGTCTTTCATAATAACCTGCTCAAGGGAAGAAATGACAAATTGCTCTCTTGAATAGCCTGCGATGTTGAACTCCTGACTGATGCAGTCAGTGCTCATCCCTGCAACAGTGACAGCCAAAATAGTACTGGTTTGCCTCAGTCAGTCCTTGACTTTGGCCGTGAGGTGCCCTGGTAAGGTGTGCCTGCACCTCAGCAAGGGAGTCAGGAGCAGGGAGGGATGGTTCAACAAACTTCCTTACCATCTCTCCAACCCACTGCTCAACCCATCTGCCATAAAAGCATGAGGTATTTATTTCAGTCACCCTTCCTCAGTAAACAGTTGTTCAAGGAAAGTTTTTTGTCTGTTTGTTTGAGGTACAGCAGTCTCTTGCTTTCATTTGACGTTACAGATAATTTTACTGCCTTTTTCCATTTTGTTACTGCCATGTGTACAGTTACAGTTTCTTACCCTATGCAACTGAGGAAATTTCTGGGACAGCGAGTTACAGGGTATTTGATGTACATTATAGATTCATGAGAGCAAGGAAGTGTCTGTCTTTTGAAGCAAAATAACATACCTGTGAAATTTTAGTGATTTATCATTGTATATTTTAAGCAGCCGCTGGCACATTACTGTCCTCTGGTGGGCTGTCAACTTGTTACTCCTTGTAATTTGCCCCAACTCATGATCTTAATACACAATAAACGCGACAAGTGGAGAGTAGATTGACATAGGGGTCTAACGGTAATTGTCATTGCACTAGTGTCTTCCTCACTCCTTCTGCTAAACTGGGGGATACTGGTGGCTAAATGGGAGCATCCTCATCAAGACAGGCAGCAGTTTCCTTGGGACATGTGGATGTTTACCTTGCCTTACACGTGCTTTCCAAGTCAGAAACTTCTAACTTGCATTCCTTAGAAAAGTATGCATTACTTCCCCATAGCTTTGAACGCTTCCTGAAACACAAAATTAAATGAAGGAGCATTTATATTGGTAGTAAAATATTAAATATAATGAAGTTCATAAAGCAATTAAGTTTTACAATGGGCCTTTCTTCTGATGAATACAACAAATCTTAATGCATAAAAACTAAAACTGGAACACCTGCAAATTTTGGAGTTTATATTAAGACAAAAACTTGACTTCAATAGCTGTGTGGTGTTTTGTATAGACAGAGAAATGTTTGTAATGTCTGTAAGACATACCTACACTTCCTGGGAAATGTAATTATACTCTTTCATCCACTTAAAAAGCCTTTAACCTTGGCATCTATTTGTCTTAGTGAAATAAATTATTTATTGTTTTAGTGGGAATAGTCTTCTGTTTTCATTCTCTAAGCCAAGTATCATCTGTGTGTGTGTTTGTATGTACGAATGCAAGCATAGGTAGAAAAACAGAATAAAGACAGGTCTGTAATACAGTATCTTCCAAATTCAGCAGTTTGCATCTGTTTTCATGAATGCTGATTTTATTCTTTTGCACAATTCGCAATTTTCCTGTTGTCAGCCAAATCAGATCTTAATGAAACTTCTTGGGCATTATCTAACGTAACACCTCAAAATCATGAGTTTGACTTAAAATTATGGTATATTATTGAAAGCATTCAGTATTTTCTTGACCTACTGGGTTTTTGTATGATTTTTGGTATTTTGTAGATTTTTATGAAATCTCAAAGGCTAGAAATTGTCAAATAATTGCTTTATTCAAAATTACAGGATTTAATGTAATCCAGAAAAATAAAAACTCTCATCACTAAAATAGATGCTTGACAGATAGCTTCCATGTGTTGTATTTTAGGAATGGCAAAAGAAAAGCTTTTGCAGGATCAGGGATGCAGTGAAACTGAAAAATTATGAACAAAAGAAAGGGAAAACTGTATATAAGCTTGTCACTAGTAAACTGAACAAGGCATCAACTCCCAGAAACTCATAGGTTTCTTAAGCTATTAACCCTGATTGACCCTTGGGGAAAAAAAGAAAAAAAAAAAGTATTATATGACACTATCACAAATTGGCTTAGCTCAAATTACGTACAAAACAATTTACTTTTTAATCCTTCCCCAAAACATATGTACCCACTTACTTTCAGTACAGCAATACTATAGGAGAACATGAATTTATGAAGTGTACTCATTTCATTGAAAAATAACTAAGCATTAATAGTTCCTTAGCTGCCTGATGTTACCCAGTTTTCAGTGAATTCCATAAATCAATTATGTATCTGTCAATGTTAACATAAGCTTCTCAGGAAGTTATATATTGTGTGCAAGACTTAATATCCAATTGACAAAAATTTTTAAGTTTAAAAAGTATAGCTTGTAGATAAATAGAAACATTCTGAAAATTAAGAGCTTTCCATTCTACTAATCTCTGAAGGCAATTCCCCTGTATATTACATGTATATGAATGCTATGGCATTTATTTACACTAACTTGCATCTCCACTTTTTAATTCCCACTTACGGTCCATATTTATGAGAGCATGAAGAAGAACCATGAGAAGCTGGACGTGATAACAAGTTTGTAATCACAGCAAAACCATTATCCGTACTAGCGAATATCCATCAGGATAGCTGCTGTTATTTGGTTTCTGGCAACTCCTAGCCCTTGGACGCTGGGGCAATCCATCTCCAAACCGACTACAGCTCATCTCTGTGGCTTTGCTTTCCTTGATTGTCTTTAACCTTAAGCAGAAAGACTCACACCTTTTACAGTGCCAGCACACTCTGTGTGTAGGTTAAGTTTGTATGGTCATGTTAGGCTGTGGCCCAGACTCATCTCCTGTAACATTTCACACTGTCAGTGTGTTGTCACACACTTTTCTAGGGGCATGGAGTGAGATAAATGGCTTTTTTATGCACAGGATGGATTGGGGAAGATTGGCTTGAGTATGAGCTTCACCTCTTTAGAAGGGCACTGACTCTGTGCTGCATGGCAAAGAAAACAACTCGGGCACAGGCAAAGGGCCTGAAGCACCCTTGGAGAACAACTGAAACCCCATAACCCTGGAGACCAGACTGCCTTCTTGTCCACTTCTCCCCATCTTCTCTGAGGCTCTGCTACATGCAACGATAAATCAGTAAACAGAGATGGCAAGCAGCATTTGCTTGTGGTAACATGTGGTTTTATGGAAAAGTCAGGTATTTTTGGTCAGGGGGACCTGGGGAGAGAGGAGTTCATATTAGGGTAAAACATAGCAGTGGCAGGCAGTTTTTTACTACCTCCAAGTAGAAGATGATGCACATTTCTTTCCTGCTTAACTCTTGTGCTGCTTTTGTAAAAGGTTTTTGTTTATTTGTTTTTTTCTTTTTTTTGTGTTTTGTTTGTGGTTTTTTTGGGTGTTTTAAATTAAAATTAAGTAGAGAAAATCTTTAAAACTAACTTCAGAAGTCTGGCCAGTTTCACTCACTCTTTTTTCCTGTTATGTATTCGTGTGATAACTTCTCATCCTTGCATGACAAAGCAGAAGCTTCAACAGGGAATGGAGGTGTCTTTTCAAATTACACTTAGATAACAGAAAGGTTTGTGCATGAAACGCTGATCTTCTTATATAAACTGATGGGAGAAGTTAAGATCTTTCCCCTCCCCTCAGAGAAGAAAAATATGTCTACTGACAGAGTAGTATGTCAAGGACCAGATTGAACGTTTTCGCCTTAGGATCAGCCTCAGCATTGCCACCACAGACCTACGAGAAGTTCCCCCAGAACTGTTGGCCCAGGCCATGGTTAGAAACTGAAGCCAAAGATCGACTAAAGAGCAAAATCTGATGGCAATGTTCAGGGGCGGGGACATGTCCCACAAACAGATGGCCCCGTGTTATCCAGTGTCAAGGCTACCACGACTACTGGGAGGGATGTCACACCGCTCTCGGTTTTGATTCAGAGGCCAAGGAGCCGCGCGCGGCCGTGGCTGATGACCCCGCCGCCAGGCGCAACGGCGCGGCGGGGGCTGCCGCTTGGCGTGGGGGCACCCTCACCCCCGCGGCCCGCCGCCACATCGCCCTCGCTCCCCCGGCTGAGCGCCGCTGCCCGAGAGCCTTCCCCGGAGGGAGGGTGCGGGAGGCCGGAGACCAAACCCGCCCTTGCCTCGGGCCGCCGCCCCGCGGGGGAGCGGCGCCTGGGGGCAGCCCCGCGGCGCGGCCGGGCCGGGCCGAGCCGTAGCGCGGCAGCGCTCTCAGCAGCACCCAGAGCCCGGCTGTCGGGATGCGGCCGCAGAGGGGAGGGGAGGGAGAGCGGCGGCGCCTTCCCCCCGGAGAAGAGCGAAGTTAAATAGCCAGCGCGACTCCGCCGCCTGCCTCTCCCCGCCGGCTCCGAGTCCCCGGCGAGCCCCCCCACGTCCCACCCCCCGCCCGCCCTGCCGGTGCCGCCCCGCCCGGGCCGCGGGCGAGAGCGCGGTGCGGTGCGAGCCTGCCCCGCGGAGCCGGGACGCCGGCGCTGCCGGTAGGGGCGGGCGTTTGGGAGTCGGTGCCTGAGGCGCCGCGTCCCGCCGAGCCGCCCGTCTGAGAGGACTACGGCAGCTGCATGGGAGGAGATGAGCGTGGCGGGGAAACAGCCGCCTCCAGCACCGCTCGAGCGCCCCGGCAGCCTCCTCGTCCCCACCTGGGCAAGTACCCGCTCTCCCCGCAGCCCGTCCCGGCACCAACTCCCGCGGCGGGGCGGAGGGTGGGGAGGGTCCCGCCGGCGGCGCTGCCCGGAGGGCGGGAGGGAGGCGCCTGCGTGAGGGTAGCGGGAAGCGGGAAGCGAAGCGGGGCGGCGCCGGCCGGGCGGGCGGAGGGGAGCCCCCACCGTCCCGCCGCTCCCCCCCGCCTCAGCCCGCCACGGCGGCCCGGCCTGCCAGCCCCGCACGACGCCGGGGGGCTCTCGGAGAGATGAGGCGGCAGGTGCCCGGGCTCAGCGCGGCTCCTTCAGGCGGGACTCCCGCCTTGCCGCGCTTCGCCCCCTGCGCCCCCCACGGCCCGCGGGGATGCGGCGCCGGGCGGGCACCGGCCGTCCGAGCGCGGTCGGGTGGGACTTGTCCCCCGCGCTGCGGAGTTGTACCTGCTGCGGTCGCGATTTTCAACCCGCCGTGACAGGTTGCAGTGCGAAGGTGGAGTTTCCCGGGGACGGCGTTGAATCGCTCGGTTTGTGACCCAGATGTAAGCCTGTGCCGACAAAAAAAATTAGCTACTTCGACGTATTTAGCACCTCACGCACTTCTAGGAGAAGCCCGTGAGGGAGTTGGAAAATAACTTGCTACTTCATGGCAACGTATTTGGAAAACCATTTATGAATGATGCCCTCTGACGGCGGTTCTCCGCTGTCACTGATTTATATAAAATGTAGTAGGTATGCCCTGCATACCTTTTAGAGTCGTTACAGACTCCGGGGTTCAACGTGCCGTTCTTCTTGGTGTGTGAAGTTATTTTGTTGAAGTGTAGTCTCAGTGTTTTTCAGTCACCGCCTAAAAAGTTAGTCATTGCATTTATTATAAAATAATTTACAGGTGTTAAGATAAACAGCCCTTTCATTTTTTTCCCTTTCAAGCTATTTCTGTGACTGCAGCCTTGCAATTTTTAAAGGAAAGCGGCGTTATCTCCCTCATGTTTTATCCGGAATGTTGTTTAGAAGGTGTCTCCTATCAGCTGCATGAAGGGTGCAGGAAGATGTGTTCCCCCTCACAGTGAATTCATAACTGCTTTGAGCCTCTCTAATCGTAAGACTGAGAGTAAATATTTGGAAGATGCAAAGTGTGGGAGCAAAGGGCAGAGGCTACCTGAAATCATAAGCATGTATGACAACTGCACAGAAACCCGTGGAAACAAACTGTTGTCTTGTCCTAGCCGGCTTTTGCACTGTATGCTCTGTGTATTTGCATCTTTCTTTCAACTGTGTGTGAAGAGATGCAAACATTAATCCTTTGGCTTTTTAGAATTTCTGTAATTCAAAAGGAAGTAATAGAATTAAACCTACTCTAGAATCCTGTGTTTTAAAGCTGTTCCACAGCTCTTAATTTGTAAAACCTGTTCCTGAACTGCAAAAATAATCTGTGCAGCAATTACCTAAAATGTTAACAGCTGAGTAGGTTGTATGGCAGTTCAGAGTATTTCAGCATTAAAGGTGAGGGATAATCACTATTATTACGTGAAATTCATGATTAGTGTTCTTATAGTTGTGTTAAATGTATATGTTTAAGGCCAATAGGACTGCTGTTCCTGCTGACATCATGGGATTTCTCCCTGGGGCAAAGTAGATGCTGAATGAATGGTGAACTGACCTTTTGGACAAGATAGGTAGGAACTAAAGGCTTGTGGCTATATAGTTGATCTAGACCCTAAATGGGAAATAGTGGCATGAATCTAGACTTTTGTCAAGCTGTATGTTTCCGATAAACACAAAACAACTTTCGGAGTATTCTAAATAGACGTGTATGAGTGAAACAATGCATGTATATATAGTTTGGTGTTTTTTGTTTTTTTGTTTTTTTTAAAAGCCGTATAAACTTTAAGTTCAACAGGGACATCTTATAGTAGATATTTATTTATGTGAGTTAATAACTGCCTGGCTCCCCAGAGATGCCACATACTCAACCTCTGCTGAGAATTATGCTCAAAACATCTTAAAAAATACAGACTTGTTTTATAATTAACAGTGTGACAAGTGCTTGACTTGCATCTCCCTATTTAACAGTATTGTAATCTAAGTCTGTTTACTTTGCTAAAAGAAAAATGTATATTTTAATATTGGTGCATTGACTGTATCTGTGCACGTTTTTCTCAGAAATAAGATATAATAACAGTAGTTC
This sequence comes from Athene noctua, assembly GCF_965140245.1. Lineage (NCBI taxonomy): Eukaryota > Metazoa > Chordata > Aves > Strigiformes > Strigidae > Athene > Athene noctua. Next base: position 22,645,163 of record NC_134037.1, on the reverse strand, counting down.
CCATTTAACTACTAAATATTGTATGCTGAGTCTAGTTCATTGTCTGGGACTGTGGTAGCTAGGCAGTCTTAAAGGTATGTGTATTTTTTTTTTTCCTCTTCAAGAAGCATGACAATTAAATACTACTCCTTGGAAAGTAATTCAGCATACTTTTAAATTAAAGAAAGCATGCTAGATTTGAAATACGATATTAATGTATTCTGTGTGTTTGTATTTTTAACACTAACAAGCTCTTTCAAGAATGTTTCTTGTAATATATCTATAAACTCATTGAAGTGCACTTGTTTATGTTCTGTTCTATAGAACTGAAGTTTCAGTCAGACCTTGTCTCTAATGTTTTGCCGGTCTCAGTGTAATTTCTGATACTTGTTTCATTCAGGATCAGACACATATTCTTATTGAGCTGATTTCAGAAAGCCAGTGTATTCTTCCTCTATCTGTAATGAACTTTTTGTTCTGGCCTCTCATACAATTATTCTCCTCTTTGCCCCTCAGAAATACTCAAGAGGTCAAATCCCTTAGGAATTGTTACTCAATATGTCCGAGTGCCTGTGCCATGATTTTATTTGGGTTTTATGGTCTGATGGATCTAGTATGCATTAGATACTGTGGTTTTCGTTGTGTTGCTAGAAACAAGAAAGAGAGTGATAGCCTTACAGTCACTCGTACTGTTGATATGCCAGGATTTTAAATGAAGAAATAAAAATGTATACCTCATTGCTATGTCTAACTAAACCTTGCCACTGGTTGTTGTTTTTTTAGAATAGGTAATTCTGTTAAACTTCTGTTGTGCATGTAGTGTGTCATAAACCCGTTTTCTAATAGCTTTTTTGTGGCTGTGTATGGAAGTTATCAGTAGACTTTTCTTATTCAGCAGAAACCCAAAGGAAAGAGATGATGTGGAACTTCGGATAGCGCTTATTTCTGGAGTTACCCAAATTGTGCACTCAGTAAGGGGAGGAGATGCAGAACATGCAGATTTTCTGTTCCCTTCCTCCTCTTTTTTTTTTTTTTTTTTTCATTATGTCTTTGTAATTTAGATACTTGGATAGAGATGTTGATGTAAATATTTACCTTTATTTTTTCATTTGGAAAGCAAGTCCTGAGGCATTGATGGGTTTTTTTCAAAATTTGGCACCCACTAATATAGAAACTTCCTAAAAATGAACACTAGGTGTCATGTTACCACAAACATCGGTGTCTTGCCTTTTCCCTATCTTTTCAGGGTCAACATTTAATCTTGCCATTTTCCTAAAATAGGTGACCACCATTAATATTCCACACCAGTATGTTGTTAGGGTTGGACTGCATGCAGACATACTGTATGTGACTGCAAGAAGCCTCAATTCTTCCAATCCTTTTTATTAAAAGTTCTCTCAGCACTTAGGTGACGTGGATTTCAAGATTATTTGCAAGATCTGTCTATGCCGCAATGCAAATCAATAGGATATACTTCTTAATTGAAGCCTTTCCTCCCACACACTCATTTTCTGTTAAAATTCCTTGCTGGGCAAAAGCTGATTTCAGAAACTTTTGTCATGAACAGAATTTGTCTCTTGATTTGGGGATGGAAAACAGAAGAAAACAGATGGTGGAGCTTCATGATAGGGCATGTCCATGGATTGCATTGTGTGAAACCTAATAATTACTTTCCAGTGCAAATTTTGTTGCATTCCTACTAATTTGGGAAGATTTTTTTTTACCCTAAAAATCTGTGAAATTGGTAGTTTTGAGATCCTATTAATTTGCCAAGTACTGACTAGATATCAGAATATGCAAATGTTTCACATTTTTTCACTTGGCTTCCCTACCATCACAAACCAAATCTGAATCCTGCTTCTACCTGCACATATCTTGATGAAAACGGTTATCAAACCAATAAAAAACATATTCAAGCTTATGGCTTTAACATCTTAATGGAAATAACACTTGTGCCCACCTGCGGCTCTGAAAAACAATGTCTCAGAAAAAGAGCAGCGTTAGTATTCTTTTTACACCTCAGATCTGTGTTTCATATTGTAAACAATTTTTTTCTGATGTTTTAAACGTTTTCTGAGATAAATATAAATAGAATCCCTTTCACTTTGGAGTGCAGAGACTGCTGAGAATAGAAATGGTAGTAGAGCTCAGCAGAAGGAACAGGGCGTGACCGTGTTCCTACAACACCGACACCTAGTATTGCTTGTCAGTGGCATCATGAAAATGGAGACAGCAAACACAAATCAGACTACTCAGGTTGAAAGGGACCTTGGGAGGTCTGCGAGCCTAACCCTCCCCTGAGAGCAGTGACAGTGTTGAATTCAGACTGAGTTGCTCAGGTCTTTTGCCATTGCATCTTTAAAACCTCCTAGGAGGGAGACGGCACAACTGCTCTGGGAAACCTGCTCCCTGCTGGGTTGTTTTTCAGGGCCCAAAACTGGATGCGGTCTAATGAGTGCCAAGTAAAGAGAAATGATTGCATGGATTGTGTCTCTGTTATTGTTGATGCCATTGGCTTTCATGGCTGGCAGTGTCTACTGGTGCCGTTGTACAGCCTTCTGTCCACCAGGGCAGAAGGGATCCCTGGTCCTGTGTCCCGCCCCCCCCCCCCCCCCCCCCCCCCCCCGATGTCTCAGAGAGAAATCCTAAGCAATCAAAGTTTTTAAAAAACAGATGGTTAGTGAAAGTGCCTCTCTGCCTCTCCTTTTCCTCCATTAGTTAAGAATTTAAGAATGAATACATAACTTGAGGGAAATTTAGCAGATTCTTGTACTTGTTTTTTTTGCATGCTGCATCATACTTTTTTTTTTTTCCCTCCCACCAAAAGCAGGGAAAGGCTGATGCTGACTGACATTAATTTACTATAAAAACTGTGTGTTAAAGTAAAGTACTTGTAACAATTTAGTGGATTTGCTCATGCTTCATATTACTGACAAAGCTGACAGTTAAAACCAATGGAGGTCCAAGATTGTGCTTCACTCCAGACACCCTTTATCAGTAACACTCATTTAATACAGATATGATCTAAATTGGTTTTGGTCCGTTTTCTTTGAAAAAGGTAGGCAGATTCTACTCTTTTGAACTCCTCTGTACCTGCTTGTCTGAACTTTTTCTGAAGAACAGTGTGACTCCAGTGAGAGCTGTCATGCTGGAACTCTTCTGTCACTCTTTATTTATGTATATCAGCGGGCAGATTTCTGTAATGAGATTTACAAACTCTCTAAAGGATATAACCTTGAAGAGCTGGAACCCTTTAGCAGAATCTAATCAATATTATCTCGTTTATCATCTCCTTGTGAAGTTCAGATTGTAGTAGGGACAAAATGCATTTGTTGTATTTAGAGAAGTTCTGGGCAGGAAAATCAATGCAAAACCTCAGTTCTTTTGTACTGTATTTAGAGAGGCACAGTGCATGCTCACACTGTATAATACAGTAAAACCATTAGACTTAGAATGCCTCCCTCCACCATACCAAACTTGCAGGACTGTTCATGCCTGATGTTTTGGGATTTTTGTCTTTGCGTAGTTTATATGAGACTTCTAAGTCTGAATGATGAATAAAAATTGAGAAACTTTTCCCCTGAACAGGCAAGTTCTGTGTAATGTGATCTGCAGTGCAAAAGTGCATCCAGAGTAGTTCTTTTTCATGAATGGTTATCATTCACTTTTATATATAAACATACTTCCCAGAGCCTGAGCGGCCAAGTTCCATAGGACTTCATTGATTTAAAGCAGTACTGACTTCTGCACTTAGAGATGTGTAACAGAAAGGTGTTAATTGGTTTGTTGCAGACCACAGAAGCAGTCTTATCCAGACAGAAATGGAATCAAGGCCTTTCGGCATCAAATCTTTATCATCATCTCTTAGTGATTCTTTCTTGCCTCAAAATGGACGTTTGGTGGTTGTACCTTTTGATGGGAATTCCCATTTATGCCCAGTTTTGCAGGAGGCCTAAAAACAAATGGAAGGAGTTGAAATCGGGCTCAGGGTAGCTCAGCCTGTGTTTTGTGATTTTTTTTCATGTGTGCTCTTTTCACATAGCCAGCAGAAAAACAGTGTGTTAGGCACACTATGTACTCTGGTGGACAGAACTGCCACAGTGCTATTATTGTGGTTCATGCTAGCAGTTGTTAACATTTTTCTGTACACTGGTTAAACTGTAAGCAGTAGTGTAGTGTGCTAAGTTTCAGAATACACTGTAAAGTGGGTGAGCACTGTTGTTCCTACTTTACCAGTGGAGAAGCTGAAGGAAAGAGGTATTTAGTTAAGGTTTTGAGTAGGGGTTTTGTAAATTTGGATTCGGTAAATTGTTTTTCAGTACTTTAAATTTTCTGAATAGATGATGAAACTTCCCCAAACATTACGTGGAGAATGTTTTTCAGTTTTACAGTTTTCTTCTGTATCTCAATTTTGTTGAGGGATTTTTTGTCTCTCTTTTTTTTTTTTTTTTTTTTTTTTACCCCTTTGATCATGCACTGTTCTGTCCCATCCAGTCATGGATGTAGACTTCTTTGAGAATACTCATTCATTTAACGAGCCCAAACATACTTGCTTCTGCTGCTTGTGTAACTAAGGAGTTGTATGTTTATCATCACCATGAATACGGATATATTATATTATGTAGCTTATAGCTAGTATGTAACAGGAAAAATACAGAACAAGCATACACATTCAAAACAGTGCTAAATTATATGGGAGATAGTAATGAATATTTATGTTGTCTCCTCTGTAGAAGCAGTCTTCTTCCAAGTGTACGGCTTTCTACAACAGGGCGACCTGCTTATGGGATGAGGGAAAGGCTGTGGATGTTGTTTACCTTGACTTTAGTAAGGCCTCTGACACCATTTCCCACAGAATTCTCCTGGCAAAACTGACTGCTCATGGCTTTGCTGGGTAAAAAACTGTCTGGATGGCCGGGCCCAAAGAGTTGTGGTGAACAGAGTTAAATCCAGTTGGTGGCCGGTCACGAGTGGTGTCCCCCAGGGCTCGGTGTTGGGGCCACTCCTGTTTAACATCTTTATTGATGATCTAGACGAGGGGATCGAGTGCACCCTCAGTCAATTTGCAGGTGACACCAAGTTGGGTGGGAGTGTTGATCTGCTCGAGGGCAGGGAGGCTCTGCAGAGAGACCTGGACAGGCTGGAGCGATGGGCTGAGGCCAACTGGAGGAGTTTCCATAAGGCCAAATGCCGGGGGCTGCCCTTGGGCCACAACAACCCCCAGCAGCGCTACAGGCTTGGGGAGGAGTGGCTGGAGAGCTGCCAGTCAGAGAGGGACCTGGGGGTGCTGATTGACAGCCGGCTGAACAGGAGCCAGCAGTATGCCCAGGTGGCCAAGAAGGCCAATGGCATCCTGGCTTGTGTCAGCAATAGCGTGGCCAGCGGGGACAGGGAAGGGATCTGACCCCTGTACTCGGCACTGCTGAGGCCGCCCCTCGATTCCTGTGTTCAGTTTTGGGCCCCTCACTCCAAAAAGGACATTGAATGACTCGAGCGTGTCCAGAGAGGGGCAATGAAGCTGGTGCAGGGTCTGGAGCACAGGTCATACGAGGAGCGGCTGAGGGAACTGGGGGTGTTTAGTCTGGAGAAGAGGAGGCTGAGGGGAGACCTCATCGCCCTCTACAGCTCCCTGAAAGGAGGTTGCAGAGAGCTGGGGATGAGTCTCTTTAACTAAGTAACAAGTGATAGGACAAGAATGGCCTCAAGTTGCACCAGGGAAGGTTTAGACTGCATATTAGGAAGCATTTCTTTACAGAACGGGTTGTTAGGTGTTGGAATGGGCTGCCCAGGGCAGTGGTGGAGTCCCCATCCCTGGAGGTGTTTAAGACTCAGGTTGACATAGAACTGAGGGATCTGGTGTAGTTGGGAACTGTCAGTGTTAGGTTAATGGTTGGACTGGATCATCTTCAAGGTCTTTTCCAATCTAGATGATTCTGTGATTCTGTAAAGCTATTATATTTATTGGAGGAAAGTGTCAGAATTGATCTCACATTGTATGTCATGAGGACACATACATATCAGAAAACTGTTTGCACAAGCATGTGTTGCCATCTGCCTCTCCAGCAAACCTGTTCAGTCAACAGGCAAAGAGATAGATTTTTTTTTTTTCACTGGCTGCAGGTAAGATGTAAATACTGCAAGGACATTAATAGCCACATCTTTCCATACAAATCCTGTTTAACAGTATTAAGTCATGTTTTTAGAAAGGCTTAAGGAATTGTTCATAGGTATTGTGTTAATAAAATGCAAGTTTCTTCTATAATAGTAAAATATTCTTTATTCAAGTAGGCATTACAATCTAATTTTATATGATGTGTCTTCTTTTTTTTCAACATATCCTGCTGTCTTACACAGCATTTTTGTAAATGTAGCATTTACACGTTCTTCTGCCGCCCTTCATGAGCCCTGATGGAATGGCAGTATAAGGATATACAGTAATCTGTGTGCTTATTTCCAGAATAGAGTTGAAGCATAAGTAAGCATATGTTGCCAATTCAGTCTGACAGTCTTGTTTTGTGATGTAGCTATTGCTTTTTATAAAATCTTTTCCTTTTCTAGTT